>NC_142462.1:81932415-82083930 GCF_049115385.1 Moschus berezovskii
GTACCCATGAAAAAGCTGAGTTGGAAAACATGGGTTGATGTTACCATTGCTTATAACAAAGGGAGGAAACATAGTTGAGTAGGTTGAATGCCAGGGGGTTAAACAGTACTTAGTTTAAGAATAATGAGTCAACTATTAAAATTTGAAAGTGGCACAGAGTTGTGGTTTAGCTATACTTCAATAAAAATAAATGTAAAACATTAATTGCACTAATTTCACACGCTAGTAAAGTCATGCTCAAAATTCTCCAAGCCAGGCTTCAGCAATACGTGAACCATGAACTTCCAGATGTTCAAGCTGGTTTTAGAAAAGGCAGAGGAACCAGAGGTCAAATTGCCAACATCCGCTGGATAAGAGAAAGCAAGAGAGTTCCAGAAAAACATCTATTTCTGCTTTATTAACTATGCCAAAGCCTTTGACTGTGTGGATCAGAATAAACTGTGGAAAATTCTGGAAGAGATGGGAATACCAGACCACCTGACCTGCCTCTTGAGAAACCTGTATGCAGGTCAGGAAGCAACAGAACTGTACATGGAACAACAGACTGGTTCCAAATAGGAAAAGGAGTAAGTCAAGGCTGTATATTGTCACCCTGCTTATTTAACTTATATGCAGAGTATATCATGAGGAATGCTGGGCTGGAAGAAGCACAAGCTGGAATCAAGATTGCCAGGAGAAATATCAGTAACCTCAGATATGCAGATGACACCACCCTTATGGCAGAAAGTGAAGAGGCACTAAAGAGCATCTGATGAAAGTGAAAGAGGAGAGTGAAAAGGTTGGCTTGAAGCTCCACATTCAGAAAATGAAGATCATGGCATCTGGTCCCATCACTTCATGGGAAATAGATGGGGAAACAGTGGAAACAGTGTCATACTTTATTTTTGGGGGGCTCCAAAATCACTGCAAATGGTGATTGCAGCCATGAAATTAAAAGACGCTTACTCCTTGGAAGGAAAGCTATGACCAACCTAGATAGTATATTAAAAAGCAGAGACATTACTTTGCCAACCAAGGTCCATCTAGTCAAGGCTATTTTTTTTCAGTGGTCATGTATGAATGTGAGAGTTGGACTGTGAAGAAAGCTGAGTGCCAAAGAATTGATGCTTTTGAACTGTGGTGTTGGAGAAGACTCTTGAGAGTCCCTTGGACTGCAAGGAGATCCAACCAGTCCATACTAAAGCAGATCATTCCTGGGTGTTCATTGGAAGGACTGATGCTAAAGCTGAAACTCCAATACTTTGGCCACCTCGTGCGAAGAGTTGACTCAATGGAAAAGACCCTGATGCTGGAAGGTATTGGGGCCAGAGGAGAAGGGGAAGACAGAGGATGAGGATGGCATCACCGACTCGATGGACGTAGGTTTGAGTGAACTCCAGGAGTTGGTGATAGACAGGGAGGCGTGGCGTGCTGTGATTCATGGGGTCGCAAAGAGTCGGACACGACTGAGCCACTGAACTAAACTGAAAAAATTAATAATTTATTAGTTGATTATTTTATAACTTCCACATCTAAATAATATGTGTATATTGCTATGTTATTATTTTAATAATTTTGGACTTTATCTTTTGATTTTTCCCTTAAGGACTTACCAAATTCTCCCATTTTGCCACTATTCACATATACACCTCCCTTTCCTCCAATGTCCCAATATTATTTTTAATCATCGTTTTGGTTATATTAATGTTCATATTTATCTTCCTAAATATTCAAATTAATATGAGCCATGTAGTAAAGTATAATTACACTATTTCTTGCTTATTTGATGATTATATTGTTTTTTATCTAAAAATATGTTTATTACTAATATAATCTCACCTCTTCATTAGTATTAGTAATTCTATTATTTTTGCTTGATTTTTGGATAAGGTATTTATCAATAATTTAATCTCAGAATCTCTTCCAGATATCTAAATCTCTTTTCAAGCTGTTTATCCCTTTTGGGTATTATATCAGTAACATGTTCTTCTCAGAGCATTCTGACCTGCTTCTAACTAGATTGCTTGCCCTCTATACATACAGCTAAATTTCTGAGACTTTTCATGTCTGAAAATGACATCACTTTATCCTCACATTTGACTAATAATTTGGATGGATATATAGTTCTAGATTGGGCAAAATTTTCCCCCATGTTGTTGAAATCATTTATTTTCAAGTATCTATAGTTGCTGTTGAGAAATCTTAGAATATAATTTTTGAGATTTTATGGCCCTTTGCATCCCTTCCTGTAGGCTTGTAGTGTCTTTTTATCCTTTGTGTTCTAAATGTTCTTTGGTTTCTTTTTGAGTTAATAATCTCTTTACTCAGTTTGTTTCTTTTAGTATGAAAAATCACGTCTTTCAGTTATAGAGAATTTTTAAAATTATTTCTTTGATGATTTCTGTTTCCATTTGGTTCTGTTTTCTGTAACTATTACTATTTCAGATATTAGACTTCCTTCATTGCTCCTCTATTTTTATATCTTTTTCCTTGTTCTATTTTTAGTTACTTTGTGTTTTGTTATACTTTCAGGAAGAATTCAACAACTTCATCTTCCAACATTCTCCAATTGAGTTTTCACTTTCTGCTATCATACTTTAAATTTCAAAATAGTCATCATTTTTTCCCAGAGTGTTTCTTTTTTATAGCATTCTGTTCTTATTCATGAGTGCAAGATCTTTTATTACCCTCTGGAAAATGTTAATATATTGCTGATAAATTTTTGAAGTTTATCTGTATGTACAGTCTTTGCTATCTTCATGCTGCTTTTTTCGGCAAGTTGTTTTAATCCTTGTCTTTCATAGTAGAAACTTTATATCTATGGTACTTGGTGGTGCTTGATTACATATTCATATAAAATTATAGGACATTTAAAAATATATTAATAGCTGCTCTAGTCTCATGGACTGAATTGGACAATAGTGAATTTCTCCATGGGATGATTCTACATTTCCATTTGCTTAAGAAGTTCCTGCTATCAGTGTCTTTGGGTCTCTTCTCTGTTTTTGTTGGATTCTCCAGGTATCTTTCTCAAATCTCATCTGAAGTGTTTGGGAGCCAAATTGGGGAAGAAAATTTGGAACCTAATTGGGAGCCAGGGTATTAATCTTTCCTTAAATTCTTTGCTTACCCTTGTATACTATAAGTGATACAGCTTTTAAGTGAGGTTCTATGATTTATGCAAACCCCTGATCTTCTCCCTGAGCTGGAATGGGGCTGCCACCTGGTTGCATGGAATAAGCAGATGGGATCTTAAAGTCCAAATAGTTCTTTAACAGATTTCTCAAACTTTAATCCTATTTTTGGTTATCACCACCTCTATTATCAGATTCATTTTGTTTTGCTGTATACATCCATTTCTTCATACTTTACCCCACTGTCAGTTTAGGATTCAGTTTTCTCTGATTTTCTAAATCAATAAACATCTCTCCACAAGATTTTTAGTATATATAATATATATGTGTGTGTGTGTATTTGTTATGTGTTTTGTGTGTATGTGTTCTGTCATACAGTCCCTTCTGACTCTTTGTGAATCTATGAACTATAGCTCACCAGGGTCTGCTATCCATGGGATTTTCCAGGCAAGAATACTGGAGTGGATTACTATTTCCTCCACCAGGGATTCTTCCTAACCCAGAGCTCCAACCCGTATCTCCCTCCTTCCTGTGTTGTCAGGCAGATTCTTTACTGATGAGTCACACATACATATATGTACATATATAATTAGATTAATTACAATATCAGTTCTGGTTCCATCAGGGATTAGATGAATTACTCAAATTAGAATGTTTTGAACAGAATTTAATAAAAGGCTCTCATATTCACAAATATAAGAAGAATAGAGATATACCAAGAGAAATCAGGCAGCATGCTAGAGTTAGTAACAAGAAGATTTTACTAATCCTAGGCCTCAAGGTGTGAAGAGAGGGCATGATTACCTGTACCTTGAGATAGAGACAGCTGCATATGTAGAGGGCTGCTCGACATAAACTGGATTCAGCTTGGATAGATACAGCCAGCTCATGGTAAGCCTGCAGGATAGAACTATGGGAGTAAGCACTGTGACCAATTCTGTTTCCTGCTTCATCTCCTGATGGTGTTCACGTTTGGTTAAGTTCACAGAGAAAATGTTAAGGCAGCTGATCCCGGTTAGTGAGTCCTCTCCCCCACTCCCACATGCACAGAACAAACTGAAAAAGAACAGACATGGTGGATGTGTAGAGGAAAATGAACGTTAATCCTAACTGATCTTGTGATTCTGTTGTCAACATCATTTATTTTAAGAAAAGGTAAAGTTGAAGGGCTGTAAACTGTAAACAGTTGAGTGGTAAGGAATAGCTAGAGAAAATTACTCAAGATATTTGGAAAACCATAAAATGAAATATTAGGTTTAATTATACACTTTACTTCTTTGTAACCTCACAAACTTGCCAACAAAGGTCCGTCTAGTCAAGGCTATGGTTTTTCCAATAGTCATGTATGGAAGTGAGAGTTGGACTATAAAGAAAGCTGAGCACCAGAGAATTGACGCTTTTGTACTGCGGTGTTAGAGAAGACTCTTGAGAGTCCGTTGGACTACAAGGAGATCCAACCAGTCCATCCTAAAGGAGATCAGTCCTGAGTGTTCATTGGAAGGACTGATGCTGTAGCTGAAGCTCCAATACTTGGCCACCTGATGCGAATAACTGAGTCATTGGAAAAGACCCTGATGCTGGGAAAGATTGAAGGCGGGAGAAGAAGGGGACGACCGAGGATGAGATGGTTGGATGGCATCACTGACTCAATGGACATGAGTTTGGGTAAACTCTGGAGTTGGTGATGGAGAGGGAGCCTGGCATGCTGCAGTCCATGGGGTTGCAAAGATCGAACATGACTGAGTGATTTGAACTGAACTGAACCTCACAAAAATGATGAATTTGACTCATCAATTTATATACACATATTTAATGTGATTTGTTTTTTGCAGCTTCTGCATAAAATTGCTCCCAGTTGGATATCACCTCAATATCTTTCACGTTTACATTTACCAAAGATGAGTTGAAACTACTATTTCATGAATAACACCTATAGAATAAATGATATTCACATAGTTTGCATTTCAAAATAATATGGTGGAACTTTTTCGATTCAAAAACTCCAGTGAATATAGCAGTTAATCTTGAAGTTCTATTTCAAAACTAATCAGAATAGACTTTGTGATTTCAAATTCAAGTACAAAGGAAATGCAAGGATATTTCTAATAATCTTGGTTTTATTGAAAGTATTTCAGAGGGATCTAATTGTAAGTAGAACATTCTCTGCATTGTGTTTCTCCATTTTTTTCTAATCCTAGAAAAGGCCATACAAATTTTGAAGACAATGTTAATTATACACAAGGGAGTTCAAAAGTTTAAAAAAATGAAGGGAAAAATTCTTATAGAGGTATTCAGTGCATTAACAAATAGAAACTTTTTTCTCCAAATATGATTTGTCATTGAAACCATTTCTAAGCATCTGGAAAAGCAGAGACACTTCTTTGCCAACAAAGGTCTGTCTAGTCAAAGCTGTGGTTTTTCCAGTAGTCATGTATGAATGAGACAGTTGGACCATAAAGAAAGCTGAGTGCCAAAGAATTTATGCTTTTGAACTGTGGTGTTGAAGAAGACTCTCGAGAGTCTGTTGGATTGAAAGGAGATCAAACCAGTCCATCCTAAAGGAAATCAGTCCTGAATATTCATTGGAAGGACTAATGCTGAAGCTGAAACTGCAGTACTTTGGCCACCTGATGCAAAGACCTGACTCGCTGGAAAAGACCCTGATGCTAGGAAATATTAAAGGAAGGAGGAGAAGGGGATGACAGAGGATGAGACAGTTGGATTGTATCACTGACTCAATGGACATGAGTTTGAGCAAACTCCGGGAGATAGTGAAGGACAGGGAAGTCTGGCATGCTGCAGTCCATCGGGTCGCAGAGTTGGACAGGACATGGCAACTGAGCAACAACAACAACAAAATAGTTGATTTACAATGTTGTGTTAGTTTCAAGTGTACAGCAAAGTGAATCAGTTAACAATACATAATCTACTCTTTTTCACATTCTTTCCCACATAGGCCATTACACAGTATTAAGTAGACTTCCCTGTGCTATGCAATAGGTTCTTCAGTTCAGTTCAGTTCAGTCACTCAGTTGTGTCCGACTCTTTGCGACCCCATGAATCACAGCACGCCAGGCCTCCCTGTCCATCACCAACTCCCAGAGTTCACTCAAACTCATGTCCATCAAGTCGGTGATGCCATCCAGCCATCTCATTCTCTGTTGTCCCCGTCTCCTCCCACCCCCAATCCCTCCTAGCATCAGACTCTTTTCCAGTGAGTCAACTCGTTGCATGAGGTGGCCAAAGTATTGGAGTTTCAGCTTTAGCATCAGTCCTTCCAATGAACACCCAGGAATGATCTCCTCTAGAATGGACTGGTTGGATCTCCTTGCAGTCCAAGGGACTCTCAAGAGTCTTCTCCAACACCACAGTTCAAAAGCATCAATTCTTCGGCGATCAGCTTTCTTCACTGTCCAACTCTCACATCCATACATGACCATGGGAAAAACCATAGCCTTGACTAGACGGACCTTTGTTGGCAAAGTAATGTCTCTGCTTTGTAATATGCTATCTAGGTTGGTCATAACTTTCCTTCCAAGGAGTAAGCGTCTTTTAATTTCATGGCTGCAATCAGCATCTGCAGTGATTAGCCGTCTATTTTGTATATAGTAATGTGTTTTTGTCAATCTCAGTCTTTCAATTTATCCCTCCCCACCCCTTTGCCTCTTTATAACCATAAGTTTATTTTCTTCATCTGTAACTCTATTTCCCCTGAAAGAGGGCATGGCAACCCACTCCAGTATTTTTGCCTAGAGAATCCCATGGATAGAGGAGCCTAATGGGCTATAGTACATGGGGTAGCAAAGAGTGGGAGAGGACTGAGTGACTAACACTTTTACTCACTTTTCAGTTCAGTTCAGTTCAGTCACTCAGTTGTGTCCAACACTTTGCGACCACATGAACCGCAGCATGCCAGTCCTCCCTGTCCATCACCAACTCCCAGAGTTCTCCCAAATTCATGTCCATTGAGTCGGTGATGCCATCTAACCATCTCATCCTCTGTTGTCCCCTTTACCTCCTGCCTTCAATCTTTCCCAACATCAGGGTCTTTTCAAATGAGTCAGTTCTTTGCATCAGGTGGCCAAAGTATTGGAGCCTCAGCTTCAGCATCAGTCCTTCCAGTGAATATTCAGGATTGATTTACTTTAGGATGGACTGGTTGGATCTCCTTGCAGTTCAAGGGACACTCAAGAGTCTTCTCCAACACCACAGTTCAAAAGCATCAATTCTTCGGCAATCAGCTTTCTTTATAGTCCAACTCTCACATCCATACATGACCACTGGAAAAACCATAGCCTTGACTAGACAGACCTTTGTTGGCAAAGTAATGTCTCTGCTTTTTAACATTTTGTCTAGGTTGGTTATAACTTTCCTTCCAAGGAGTAAGCGTCTTTTAATTTCATGACTGCAATCACCATCTGCAGTGATTTTGGAGCCCCAGAAAATAAAGTCAGCCACTCTTTCCACTGTTTTCCCATCTATTTCCCATGACATGATGGGACCAGATGCCATGATCTTAGTTTTCTGAATGTGGAGCTTTAAGCTAACTTTTTCACTCTCCTCTTTCACTTTCAGCAAGAGGCTTTTTAGTTCCTCTTCACTTTCTGCCATAAGGGTGGTGTCATCTGCATATCTGAGGTTATTGATATTTCTCCTGGCAATCTTGATTCCAATGTGTGCTTGGAATGCTCCAGTCCAGCATTTCTCATGATGTACTCTGCATATAAGTTAAATAAGCAGGGTGACAATATACAGCCTTGACGTACTCTTTTTCTTTTTTTTTTTTATTATTTTTATTGGAGGCTAATTATTTTACAATATTATATTGGTTGGTTTTGCCATACATTGACATGAATCTGCCCCGGGTGTACATGAGTTCCCCTTCCTGAACCCCCCTCCCACCTCCCCTTATCCTCCCTCTGGGTCATCCCCGCATACCAGCCCCGAGCATCCTATAACATGCATCGACCCTGAACTGGCAATTAGTTTCACATATGATAATATACATGTTTCAATGCCATTCTCCCAAATCATCCCACCCTCACCGTCTCCCACAGAGTCCCAAAGACTGTTCTATACATCTGTGTCTCTTTTGCTGTCTCGTATACAGGGTTATCATTTGCATATTTCTAAATTCCATATATATGCGTTAGTATACTGTATTGGTGTTTTTCTTTCTGGCTTACTTCACTCTATATAATAAGCTCCAGTTTCATCCACCTCATTAGAACTGATTCAAATGCATTCTTTTTAATGGTTGAGTAATACTCCATTGTGTATATGTACCAAAGCTTTCTTATCCATTCGTCTGCAGATGGACATCTAGGTTGCTTCCATGTCCTGGCTATTATAAACAGTGCTGCAATGAACACTGGAGTACATGTGTCTCTTTCAATTCTGGTTTCCTCAGTGTGTATGCCCAGGAGAGCGATTGCTGGATCATATGGCAGTTCTATTTCCAGTTTTTTAAGGAATCTCCACACTGTTCTCCATAGTGGCTGTACTAGTTTGCATTCCCACCAACAGTGTAAGAGGGTTCCCTTCTCTCCACACCCTGTCCAGCATTTATTGCATGTAGACTTTTGGATAGCAGCCATTCTGACTGGTGTGAAATGGTATATCATTGTGGTTTTGATTTGCATTTCTCTGATTATGAGGGATGTTGAGCACTTTTTCATGTGTTTGTTAACCATCTTTATGTCTTCTTTGGAGAAATGTCTGTTTAGTTCTTTGGCCCATTTTTTGATTGGGTTGTTTATTTTTCTGGAATTGAGCTGAAGGAGTTGTTTGTATATTTTAGAGATTAATTCTTTGTCAGTTGTTTCATTTGCTATTATTTTCTCCCATTCTGAAGGCTGTCTTTTCACCTTGCTTATAGTTTCCTTTGCTGTACAGAAGCTTTTAATTTTAATTAGGTCCCATTTGTTTATTTTTGCTTTTATTTCCAATATTCTGGGAGGTGGGTCTTGGCGTACTCCTTTTCCAATTTGGAACCAGTCTGTTGTTCCATGTCCAGTTCTAACTTGCTTCCTGACCTGCATACAGGTTTCTCAAGAGGCTGGTCAGGTGGTCTGGTATTCCCATCTCTTTCAGAATTTTCCACAGTTTATTCTGATCCACACAATCAGAGGCTTTGGCATAGTCAATAAAGCAGAAATAGATGATTTTCTGGATCTCTCTTGCTTTTTTGATGATCCAGTTGATGTTGGCAATTTGATCTCTGGTTCCTCTGCCTTTTCTGAAACCTGCTTGAACATCTGGAAGGTCACGGTTCACATATTGCTGAGGCCTGACTTGGAGAATTTTGAGCATGACTTTACTAGCATGTGAGATGAGTGCAGTTGTGTGGTAGTTTGAGCATTCTTTGGCATTGCTTTTCTTTGGGTTTGGAATGAAAGCTGACCTTTTCCAGTCCTGTTGCCCCTGCTGAGTTTTCCAAATTTGCTGGCATATTGAGTGCAACACTTTCACAGCATCATCTTTTAGGATTTGAAAAAGCTCAACTAGAATTCCATCACCTCCACTAGCTTTGTTCGTAGTGATACTTCCTAAGGCCCACTTGACATCATATTCCAGGATGTCTGGCTCTAGGTGAGTGATTGCACCATCATGATTATCTGGGTCATGAAGATAATTTTTCTAGTTCTTCTGTGTATTCTTGCCACCTCTTCTTAATATCTTCTGCTTCTGTTAAGTCCATACCATTTCTGTCCTTTATCGGGCTCATCTTTGCATGAAATGTTCCCTTGGTATCTCTAATTTTCTTGAAGAGATCTCTAGTCTTTCCAGTTCTATTGTTTTCCTCTATTTCTTTGCACTTTCTTATCTCTCCTTGCTATTCTTTGGATCTCTGCATTCAAATGGGTATAGCTTTCCTTTTCTCCTTTGCTTTTTGCTTCTCATCTTTTCTTAGCTATTTGTAAGGCCTCCTCAGACAGCCAGTTTGCTTTTTCGCATTTCTTTTTCTTGGGGATGGTCTTGATCCCTGTCTCCTGTACAATGTCACGAACCTCTGTCCATAGTTCATCAGGCACTCTGTCTGTCAGATCTAGTCCCTTAAATCTATTTCTCACTTCTACTGTATAATCATAAGGGATTTGATTTAGGTCATACCTGAATGATCTAGTGGTTTTCCCTATTTTCTTCATTTTAAGTCTGAATTTGGCAATAAGTATTCATGATCTGAGCCACAGTCAGGCCCCAGTCTTGTTTTGCTAACTCTATTTCTGTTTCGTAGATAAGTTTATTTGTACTTTCTTTTTAGGTTCTAGACATGAGTGATATCATATGATATTTGTCTTTCTCTGTTTGACTTAAGTCACTCAGTGTAACAACCTTTAGGCCCATCCACATTTTTTGCCCAGATTTGTTTTTAACCTCAGAAAGGGTCGAGTATATTTGCGGGCCATACACAAGGAGCAGGGAAAGAGGGGCATTTGAAAATACAGCGAAATGGGATCCAGAGTGGAACAGAGTCTTTGTTCTAGAGAAAGGAGAGCAGATGGGACTGAGGTCACAGGTGCAGGGACTGGCCTGAAAGAAGACTAAAGGACATTTTCAGCTTCTGAGATTTGAATGGAGTGAAACCAGAGCCTGATGTTTGTCACTCAAAAAGCAAGAAGCTGAAGGCTATTCTTGATAGCTGCAATTTCTCTCTGCAACAGAAACAAGGTCATCAGTGGGGGAGAGTTGGAGAGGGGGGAGGGGTGGGGTGGTCCTTGAGAAGAAGAACTCTGTCTGGCTAGAGAAGGATCGAAGGCTTTGCATGGGTCCCCCATGAATGATTGTGCACTTTTCTGCAGCCCCATTCATCAGTCTTACATCTTCTGGTATAAATGGAAAATAGCACACTCAGGTCTGTATTCTGCCTTCTTCTGTACATTTTAACGACTGAGCATGAAACATTTGAATCAGCTCATTTAAAAAGGATCATTTGATTACCATCTTAGCTGAAGGAGATGTAATTAGACCTTAGGTGGCTGATGCTATTTTTCTGATCTATCTGTTCTGAACATGTCTGGTGTTTAAGTGGCCCCTTGTCTCTCCCATTATCTTATAAATGGCGTAACTCCTGCTAGTTAACTGGATAATGGAATTCTTCCTCTCATTTGTACTACTTCACTGCTCTTTGTCTTGTTTATCTGTCACAACTCATGTTCAAATGACTCTACTTCCTGTGTATTATTTCACACACATACACAGCAATTCCAGCACATTTCAGTGACTCTCATTCAGTTTGAAATCACATTCCTGTTCTTTTTCAAAATCTCACTATTTGTAAGGATGCTGCAAAAGAGGCTTAGATAGGGTACAGCAAACTATGTTCTGTGTCCCAGTTCCAAACTGCTGCCTGAATTGTATATGTGGCCCATGTGCTATGCTAAATCGCTTCAGTGTGTCTGACTCTTTGCAACCCCATGGACTGTAGCCCACCAGGCTCGAGTTTGCAACCCCATGGACTGTAGCCCACCAGGCTCGACTGTCCATGGGATTCTCCAAGCAAGAATACTGGAGTGGGTTGCCATTTCCTTCTTAAGGGGATCTTTCTGACCCAGGGGTCAAATCCATGTCTCTTATGTCTACTCTGCTGAAAGGAGGGTTCCTTACCATTGGTACCACCTGAGTTGAGAATATATATTGAATTGTTGAATGGTTGGAAAAAATCAAAAGTAGGATAATATTTCATAATCTGTGAAAATCATGTGGAATTGAAATTTGAGTGTCCATAAATAAATGAGTCCATACCACACTCATTAATTTATGTATATCTATGGCTGGCTTCTCCTTACAATGTCACTAAAAGATTGCTAGAGAGAGAGCTGTATTACCTGAAAAACCTAAAATACTCACTGTTTAGCCTTTGGAAAAAAGTTTGCTCATCCCTGATCTAGAATTTGTCTCTGGATATATTATGTAACCATATGTTTAACCTTTTTCCCATGTTCTTTAATGCATTTAAATTATTTAAAGGAAAAATGTTTGACACCTTACATTTTAAATTTTTTTGATAGACTAACATATTTGATAAACTATTTTATTGTCCAGATTTTGCTTCTGTCACTAATATATTCAGTTGATCTTTGTTGAATCCTTATAAGACTTTTAGGTTCACAGATATTGAGAATATAGTGCTGGTATCATGAATAATCATAGTAAGTGTCAGACTTTGTTTTTTTGGGCTCCAAAATCACTGCAGATGCTGATTGCAGCCATGAAATTAAAAGACGCTTGCTCCTTGGAAGGAAAGTTATGACCAACCTTGATAGTATATTAAAAAGCAGAGACATTACTTTGCCAACCAAGGTCCGTCTAGTCAAGGCAATGGTTTTTCCCGTGGTCAGGTATGGATGTGAGAGTTGGACTGTGAAGAAGGCTGATCGCCGAAGAATCGATGCTTTTGAACTGTGGTGTTGGAGAAGACTCTTGAGAGTCCCTTATACTGCAAGGAGATCCAACCAGTCCATTCTAAAGGAGATCAATCCTGGATGTTCATTGGAGGGACTGATGCTAAAGCTGAAACTGCAATACTTTGGCCACCTCATGTGACGAGTTGACTCACTGGAAAAGACTCTGATGCTGGGAAAGGTTGGGGGCGGGAGGAGAAGGGGACGACGGAGAATGAGATGGCTGGATGGCATCACCGACTTTGTGGACATGAGTTTGAGTGTACTCCGGGAGTTGGTGATGGACAGGGAGGCCTGGCGTGCTATGATTCATGGGGTCGCGGAGAGTCAGACACGACTGAGCGACTGAACTGACTGACTGACTGACTATTATATAGCATATTACTTGGCTCTGGAGTTAGACACCCTCAGTTCATATTTTGTCTCTGTTACTTCCTTACTGTGTAAACTTAGATAAGCTATTTTGGTTTCTTTGAGATATTATTCATACTCATCTCAGAACTCTCTTGTATTAAAAACTATTAAAGAAGACAAGTTAATGTTACTGAATCACTTCCTTGATTAACACAGCATTGTAAATCAACTGTATTTCAATTTTTTTTTTTTTTTAACAAAGAAGCAATTTAGGTGATACAAACAAACTTTATTCAACACTTCATGAAGTGAGCATTCTCTCTTCTCAAGGGTCTAGAGAACTGCAAAATGGGGCAGAAGTTGGGAAACTTTTATAGAAGAAAGTATAAGGAACAAGGAAGAGAAAGAAGGGAAATGAATAAAAAACAAGGAAATAAGGATAGAGCTCAGAACTGGCTCAGCATTTTGTCAACTGGCTGACTGTATATACGCTGGGCATTTGCAAGAACAGGATAGTTATCTCAGTTTCAGTTTGCTGATGTGGCATTTTGGGTGGGAGCCATTCTGCCTTAGGCCTAGAAATTTATTTCAACAGTTGTGACAGTATTTATGGTAAAACCTCAATGACAATCATATACTCATTTTTGTGGTTGGTGGAAATCATTTAGAAGAAACATTTCTTTGCTGGTATAAATTATTACACTCACAAACCTACATTATTAGTAAGAGCTATCCCTTTAATTTATGGGCCAACTTGAAGATGAGCTTTATAAAATGCCTTATTCTAGTAATCTGAATTGATAACCATATGATGGGGAAATAATTAGACCTACTTCAGATGTGCTCTAAAAACTCCCATTCTGTTGCTACTGCAACTGACTGTGGTTTCATAGATATTAAAATTAGGAAGAAATAGGTGAGGAAAGTAAAAAGGAGGATACAACTGTAAAGCAGAAACAGTAGGCAATCCAGGTAGAATTCTGGAATCATATCCAGGATCTGAAAGCACCATGATGAGGACAGAAAGTGAAAGTAAAAGTCGCTCAGTTGTGTCTGACTCCTTGCAACCCCATGGACTATACAGTCCATAGAATTCTCCAGGCCAGAATACGGAAGTGGGTAGCCTTTCCCTTCTCCAGGGGATCTTCCCAACCCAGGGATCAAACCCAGGTCTCCCGTACTGTGGGCGGATTCTTTACCAACTGAAGCTGTCAGGGAAGCATGATGAGGACACTATCTTTACAAATAGAGAATCTCTTCCTTTGGAAAAATATCAAAGGAGCTGATATGAAATGGTGACCAAGTCCAAGGCTGAATTTGCTTGAACGGTGGCGGTATCAACTATGGTATAGACTTGGAAAATATTTCCATGAGTTGGGAACTTTTGGTCCAAATACTTCTAGTAGCAGCATAGTCATACATTTTACTTTGCATATACAAGTCTGTCCTTACCTCTTTTTGAATTGTTTGTTGTATTTTGACAACAGAATCAATACAGCGCATGCTTAAGAGGAATTAGTTTTAGAAAGAAAACTTGTTGGAATCTTGGTATCATATAAATTGTGTAATCTTGACAGGTCTTGTTTTTCTTCATTATTGCTTTGTTTTTCTTATTATTATAACGTGGGAGAATCAGACATATTTCAAAGGATATTGTGTGGTGTATATAAGTAAATATATGTGAAGTTCCTGGCATATATTTAGCATTATGTAAATTGTGGCCATTATCATATTAGAAACAATTCCTCTTTGCCTCAGACTCCAGGAAAAGATACAATCATTCTGTCCAACTCTTTTATTCAGAATCATTTATCTTGGAATGATATTCTCTAATATACCAATGCAATCTACCATGTAAGTGTGTTTTAAAATGGATTTTCAGCAACAACATTCTTTTACAAAATTTGCTTTTCACACAAAAAGAAGCTTATATCCTCATTAAACAATCTGCAGAATGAGAAAATCCATTTAAATGAACACAAAACAGATCTTCTTGGTACTTAGCTTAAAGCTTGGTAGAAATTTAAACAGTTAATTTTTAAAGATTATAACTGGAAAAGTAACAGTGAGTTTTTAAGCAATGATTCAGTTACTTGAAGTACAACCACATCAGGTTGAAAAATGATGTTCCTGACAAGTAAAGAGCCCAAAAGGATCAATGGTGATTAATAATAAAGCATGAGGCTGTTATCATCTTTCTTCATGTACAAAAACATGTATTTCACAAGACAGGAATGGAAAGCTGGCTGTAATTAAACATTTATATAGATTTATTTTTTTCCCTGACTCTGTGGATGGCCTTAGCAATATAATCTGTGGCAGAGGAATATTGTATAGTATATTTGTGAGAACGAGAAGTTCATGGGGTCTAAGAGTACAGCCTCAGATGAAAGGCTTAATAAAAATTCATGAAGAATTCAAAGTAAAATACAAAATAGTTTATCCTCTAAATTCTAAAACACCCTTTCCCCTATAAAATTTATATAATTGCCATTCTTTGGGGGAATGGTAAAATATGTTTATCACAATTTTTTTCTGAAAATAATATTTACCACTAAAAATTCATGCCGAAATCAGCAAGTATTAGTAGAGCACTTACTCTATGTCAAAAACTGTTCTTGAGAACAAAATTGGTAATGAACAGAGCAGGCAGGAATTTCTTCCCTTGAGAAGTTTTTGTGGTCAGAGGCAGATGGCTATATTAATGTGTACATGCATGTTTTGTAGAAGATGAAGTCAGGGTGGTCATAATTGGGAAAATTAGATCTTATAAGTTCTCATAGATCTCTAATGACTTTCATTTTTACCCTTGGTGAGAGTGTGAATCACTGATCTCATGAGTGAAATAATCAATCATATTTTAAAAGGACTGCTCTGGTTGCTGGGTAATTCATGGACTGTAAGGAATAAGAAAGGAAGCAGTTAGGGCAGATTAAAGGGTTTTGTATATTTCAGATAAGATATGACGATGGCTTGTTCCTGGGTAATAGTAGTGGTGGTACAGGAAAAGTTGAATTCTGGATATATTTTAAAAACAGAACCAACAGGATTTGTTAGTAGGTAGCACATGAGATGGAGAAGGAAATGGCAACCCACTCCAGTGTTCTTGCCTGGAGAATCCCAGGGACGGGGGAGCCTGGTGGGCTTCCATCTATGGGGTCACACAGAGTCGGACACAACTGAAGTGACTTAGCAGCAGCAGCAGCAGCATATGAGATATACAGTCTTTCCTCCAGAGTATTTGAAGGGTGGAGTTGCCAATTTCTGAGGGGAAGATAGTGGAGAAACAAATTTTGGAGTGGTGTCAGTAGTTCAGTTTCACAGTACTAATTTGAAATAGTCCATTTGGCTATAGGAATCTAGATTTGAAATCCATGCTGGAGTTTTAGATATGTAGAAGTTTCAGGCACCTAGGTGTTATTGGAAGTCTCTGTTGAGATCACTAAAGGAAGAGAAGGTCCAAGGGTTATTCCCTGGAGAAGTCCTAAAATTCAGTTAGTGTTTCTCAACTTTAGCTGCACATAGGAATTACCTGGAGACCTTTAAATATACCTAATGGGGGATCTCAACCTTAATGGTTCAGATTTACTTGTGCCAGTCATGGAGCAGCCCGAGTTCTGTGGCAGTTGCATCCCCTCACCTTTGCTGTACTTATTCTGGTCATTAGAAGCAAGTCATGAGCTCCAGTCCACACTGCAGGGGAGGAGATTACACAGGTTCCAGTCCACACAGAAGGGAAAGGGATTAAACAAGGTTACAGTCCACACTGAAAGGGAGGAGATCACACAAGACATGAATATAGGGTGGAGAGGATCACTAGAACCATCTTTCAAAGCTGTCTACTATGGCACTTATGTTTATCTTAGTGTATATTTGAAAAAAGACTCACTTTTTCCCATTAAACTATAGTGATAACATTTACTTTATAAATAAATATATTGAATAAAATATATTAAGTCAAAGAAAAATTCAGTAAATAATAATATAGGTAATAAGAAGAAGAAGACAGTAGAAGAAAACACATATATTTGGGAAATGATGTATTAAAATAAATGACATTTTGTGTGTTAACATTATGTACTATTTTCTACTACTGTACTAATACTCCCTTGTCTGTTATAGAGAAAATCTTAAGCCACTAGGCCTGACTTTTAGCAACTTCTAAAATGTATAATTCAAAAATATTCTCTGGGAACCATCAAAAATGACACTTGAAAACAGATAATAATCTATATATTGGATCTTCATTTTGCTGAAACTCAAGAATGATGAACTACTGTAGCAGCAATTACAGCAGTTGCAGAATTACACAGTGAAATCCTCCTTCCTTCCCAGACAGCTGCAAAGTTTGAATATTAATTATCATGTTACATCTGGACAAAATAAAGGATTCGATAATACAATGAAATTGAAGACAGACACCCATGGGAAGTTCTATATAGAAACTGAAATAGATACTCAGGGTTTTTGCCAGTATTACATTATTATGAGATTTATCCTCTTATAAGTGTCATGGAGAGCCAACCTTCTGCATATTCCTCAGTAGAACATTGTCATATGAAAACAGATTTAAGATTATGAACTGAAATATGAAACATTTAGGCTAAGCTGTGTGGAAGAAAAGGAAAGCACTAGTAAGTGCCTCTCATTAGTACAATTTTAATCTTGTTTCTTTCACTGCAGCCTGGAATGAGGCTCTTACAAACCCACAGATCGTGCTCTGCACCTGAGGATGGCTGAGTCAGGGAGAGAGTGTATCTGAGAGCCAGAGTCATGTGTAGGGTTCTAGTCCTGAGTCTTTGAATAGATATAACCATCCATGTAATCAAGTTTATGGGTTGAAAAGAAAGGACTGAGACACATTTTCTTTCTTATTTCATGGATTCCTCTAACCATCTACTTCAGCAGATTGTGGCACAAGTGTGTTTTCATGTGAGACTAGCTATTTTTTTCACTGTGAAATACCAGCAGCAAATGTCATATTGGACAATGTTTTTTACCTAGAAAATGGAAAATTACCTCTGTACAAACATCCTTGTTCTTTAGCCAAATACTCTTGGCCAACTGTGAATCACACCACATTCACCCTTTTATAAAAACTGGAAACTGAAGGGTCCTCCTCTTATTACTATTTCTCTCTTACTCTATATCCTGTATCCTAATCTGTAACTGAATTCTACAGGCTTTATTCCCTAAATATCCTTAAAATCTCCTGAGTCTTCTCCATCTTCACTATAACCAATTTTGAGCTACCATCACACATTTGCATTGGTCGTTGCAATAAGGAAGTGAATGATGTAATTTCTTAAGTTAAGACTTTATGGGCATCAGAAAAGGACTTGAGATTCGACATGATAGACTTTCAGATGATTGCTGTAGAGTAAGAAATAAATTTTGGAAGCCATCTTGTTGAGTCTATCACTTAAAAATTAGGAAACTAAGAAAAGATTTGTCAAAGGTATATAGTTATTTAGTGTCAAGGCCACAAACAGTGGTTCCTCAGAGTCCTAACCCCACATGCCCATACTGGGCTTGGTTTGGGGTTAGGGCGTCATATTGATTAGTATCATGGAGTTTGGAATGGGGAGTCCTGACATTGACCCTTGGTGCTGCCAGTTACTAACATACGGTCTTGAGAAATTTTTAAAATTTGTCTGGTCTATTTCTTCTTTAGTAGATCATCCTCAGGTATGCTATTTATTCTTTCCAAGATTATTTTAAGTATCCAGTGCTACAACATAAGGAAATTGCCTGGCAAGGTGTTTGATGCACACTAAGTCTAGTCAAGGCTATGGTTTTTCCTGTGGTCATGTATGGATGTGAGAGTTGGACTGTGAAGAAAGCTGATTGCTGAAGAATTGATGCTTTTGAACTGTGGTGCTAGAGAAGACCCTTGAGAGTCCCTTGGACTGCAAGGGGATCCAACCAGTCCATTCTAAAGGAGATCAATCCTGGGTGTTCATTGGAAGGACTGATGCTAAAGCTGAAACTGCAATACTTTGGCCACCTCATGTGATGAGTTGACTAACTGGTAAAGACTCTGATGCTGGGAGGGATTGGGGGCAGGAGGAGAAGGGGACGACCGAGAATGAGAGGGCTGGATGGCATCACCGACTCTGTGGACATGAATTTGAGTGAACTCCGGGAGTTGGTGATGGACAGGGAGGCCTGGGGTGCAAAAATTCATGGGGTTGCAAAGAGTTGGACATGACTGAGTGACTGAACTGACTGACTGAACTGAAGCATGTCTTATGTCCTTAAAGTCATACTCTCCTATTCCAAATTTTAAAGGCTTAAGATATTAGAACAAAAATATTTTTTTTTTCCAGGTGTGATCAAAATGTCACATTGCTTTCTAAAGTTTCTGAACTGAAAAAATTTTAAACCCAACATGTTAGTTCTTCAAATGAGGAAGCAGGTATAGAGAAGTGAGGTGTTGTGTCCAAGGTTACATAGTTGATTGATAATGTGATGTGAACAGAAGAGGCTTTAATTCTACTGAAATTCCTTGGGAAAATGCGCACCTATATTTACTTCTTCCCTGATCAGTCTTATCAATGACTTAGCATGCCTAACCAGAATTTACTTTGAACTCTGTCAAGGAATCCTTTGCAGATAACATGTATCTTTGCAGCAGTTTGACAAAGTTTAAATGGCTTCTAAGAAACTGTCACTATGTACTATCTCAACAAACTTAGAAAGGTTATTTAGCTTTTGCAAGGAGTTAAATGAGATTTTCTTCAGTCTATTTAATCTTTAAAACATTGTGAGTATTTATTTCACTATCTATATAAAATAAGACACGAATACAAAGTAAATTGGGGACTAACACTTAAGAACTAGAGATGGTGGTTTCTCATTCTTTAGACAGATTTCATTTCGTATTTGAAAGGACAAATGAAAACACTGAACATGAAACAGACATTTGTATAATAATGTATGTGTGATAGTTATGTAAAAATACCTGGGTATCTGAGCAATATGCTTGGACCAGAGATCACTTTCTGAAAGGAGAATAACAAAATTTCTATGAGCTCAAAGCTTTTCCATTAACAGTCATTCTAGTTGGATTGATTCTCCAAGAAGTGGTTAGCCAGTGAGTGAATAGCAGGGCAAATAAAATGGTAGCTGCACAAAGTACTTTTGGCTGCCATTTAATTACAGTTACATTTAACTTAAAAAAAGTTTTCTTCTCATAAGGTATACTTTTTTTCCTAATGAATATTTGTTAATATACACTTTTTTTTCCTTTCTAAATAGGATGACCATAAAATTTATAATCCACAGAGATAACAAACATAAACCAGGGACATCCTGGGCAAACTAGAGTGTACAATAATCCTACCTCTGTTACACATATAACCAATTAGAATAATGCATAGGGTTGACAAATTGGGAGATGGATAAAGTTTATTTTTGATGCCTTCCTCTTTTCCTTTCTTTGTGCTGTTTACCTGTTGTAAACACTTTCACTGTGCTCCAGGCTCTCTTGACACCCCCAGTCCTGCCATCTCTAGGTGGTACCAATGTCAGTGTTGTTCAGATGAAGTTGCCATGGTCCACCACTCTCAGTTATTAGTTATGTGCTGGAATCTTATCCAACCAATTCACACTATGTGTGAACCGTAACTCGGTCCAGAGAAAAAGCACATTAAAAAAAAAACAAAACAAATACAGGTTTGAACTGTGTCCCTACTCTGTCTGGCTATGTCTGGCTCCTGACAAGTTCATAAACTCTACAAACTGTTCTCTAGAAATGTTTGTTTGGTATCTATTTATGGGATTAAAATCAGTTTGTTCAGTTAGAATGGAGTGGACTCTGCTACATGCCCAACTTGGAGAGCTACAAACTTGAGAATCTATTATCCACCCCAATTTTATAAGCTTAAGCCAAGAACATGACATTAGATCTTCCCAAACAAATTGTTTTCTCAGAGAACAAGTCTCCTTTCTTACCTTTTATTTCTTTGCTTAGAGCTAGCTGTAGTTCTCCAGGATCTGAGATAGAGATAGAGAAAGACATTGTCTGATTATTATTCTTACATTTTAAAAATATTAACACTTGGCTTGACTATGGTTATCAAATGCCAAGATGTCCAGTTGAGACTTAGGTTTTCCCAGTAGTCTTGTATGGATATGGGAGTTGGACCATAAAGAAAGCTGAGCGCCGAAGAACTGATGCTTTTGAACTGTGGTGTTGAAGAAGACTCCTTGGACTGCAAGGAGATCCAACCATTCTATCCTAAAGGAGATCAGTCCTGAGTGTTCATTGGAAGGACTGATGCTGAAGCTGAAACTCTAATACTCTGGCCACCCGATGAGAAGAGCTGACTCATTTGAAAGGACCCTGATGCTGGAAAAGATTGAGGGCAGGAGGAGAAGGGGACAACAGAGGATGAGATGGTTGGATGGCATCACTTTCTCAATGGACGTGGGTTTGGCAGTTGGTGATGTACAGGGAGGCCTGACATGCTGCGGTTCATGGGGTCGCAAAGAGTCGGACATGACTGAGTGACTGAACTGAACCAGAAGACAGAAAAGCATCTCCTAGGGAGCTCCCTTGCTAACATACAGGACTGGATTTTGATAGAAAGTAACAAAGATCTTTTCTCCTTTTTAAAATGATTCTTCAGAATGTTTATTCAGAGTTTTTAAAACTCTTTTGCTCTTGTTGCCCCAAAGACATCAAGATATTAATAAAATCTATAGTGTTGTATGGAATACTGATTTCAAAGTTATCATAGAATTTAAGAGGCCATTGATACTAAAATCATGACCTTGGATCTAAAATAATACCTAATTTTAAAAAATCTCTCAAGAATTAAATTAGATAATGACAGTACCAAGTACATAACTAGTTGCTTAAGCATAGATTTTCTTCCTCTAGCAACGCCATATATTTTGCAAGAGTTTGAGTTTGCATTTCAAAAGAATACATTCTGGAAAATAATCTAACAAGTCTTATATGCATGTGTACTCAGTTGCTCAGTTGTGTCTAACGCTTTGCAACCCCATGAACTGGGGTTCTCTAGGTTCCTCTGTCCATGGAATTTTCCAAGAATACTGGAGTGGTTGCCATCTCCTACTTGAGGGAATCTTCCCAACCAAGTTCTCGAACCCACATCTCCTGTGTCTCCTGCATTGACAGGTGGATTCTTTACCACTCTGTCACCTGGGAAGCCCTAACAAGTCTTATATTATTTAATAAAGGACATTTCTGAAGAACTGACTGGTTTTGAGAAAATACTTCTGGGCTTAAAGAGGGAAAACTGTCTTTTTCCCACCAAACCATCTTTATAAAAATAAATAAATAAATTTACAAAATAGTTAGATTGTATAGTCTTAACCTAGATTCTATAATTAATATTTTGCTATATTTTCTTAATCACATATCTATCCATCTGTCCTTATCTTTATCTACCAATCAATCTTGGTTTTTGAATTAATTTCAAAGTTAGTTACAGACATCTCTATACTTTACCCTAGACACATCAGCATGCATATAATTAACTGATTCTACACTTATGTTTCCATTATTAAGGTAAATTTTCAGTTCAGTTCAGTTCAGTTCAGTCGCTCAGTCATGTCCAGCTCTTTGCGACCCCATGAATCACAGCACGCCAGGCCTCCCTGTCCATCACCAACTCCTGGAGTTCACTCAAACTCATCTCCATCGAGTCGGTGATGCCATCCAGCCATCTCATTCTCTGTCGTCCCCTTCTCCTCCCGCCCCAAATCCTTCCCAGCATCATAGTCTTTTCCACCAACAGGGAAATGGGTACATCTTAAGTGTAGCATTTGATGAGATTTAACAAATGTATAGACATGTGTATTCTAAACTCCTATCAAGATGTTGAATGTTACCATGAATCCAGAAATTTTCTTTCTAGTTAATACCTACTTCTATCCCTCATATTCAGTATATTACAATTATGATGTTTTTCACAACTATTTAGTTTTTTTGCTGGAACTCCATGTAAATAAATGCACATTATATGTACTCTTTGGAGTCTGAAATTTACACATGTTGTAAATATCAGCAGTTCAGTCTTTATTGCTGTGTGTGCTTGTGTAAATGCTCAGTTGCTTCAGTCATGTCCAACTTTTTGCGATCCTATGGACTGTAGCCTGCCTGGCTCCTCTGACTGTGGGATTCTCTGGGAAAGAATACTGGTCTGGGTTCCCCTGCTCTCCTCCAAGGCAACTTCTTGACCCAGAGGCTGAACCTGTGTCTCCAGCATTGCAGATGGATTCTTTACCACTGAGCCACTGGGCAAACCCACTCTTTATTGCTTGTAGTAGATAATTGCCTTTTAGGAGCCCCTTTAATTCTACCTCAGCAACATATTTCTCTGTTCAAGGTAAAGCCAGTCCATAGGATCTTTTAAACAAAATGGGGAAAAGAGTTTTAGACAGATTCTTAAACTTAACTTAACTGAGTTGCCCTATATTTGTCAGGAGGCAGGTAAGGTGGTATGGTATTCCCATCTCTTTAAGAATTTTCCAATTTGTTGTGATCCACACAGTCAAAGGTTTTGACGTAGTCAATAGAGCAGAAGTAGATGATTTTCTGAAACTCTTTTTCTTCTTTTGATGATCTAACAGATTGCTGGCAATTTGATCTCTGGTTCCTTTGCTTTTTCTAAATCCAGTTTGAACATCTGGAAGTTCATGGTTCACATACTGTTGAAGCCTGGCTTGGAGAATTTTGAGCATCATTTTATTAGCCTGTGCCATGAGTGCAATTATGTGGTGGTTTTTACATTCTTTGGCATTGTCTTTCTTTGGGATTGGAATGATATCTGACCTTCTTCAGTCCTGTGGCCAGTGTTGCTGGCATATTGGCAGCACTTTCACAGCATCATCTTTTAAGATTTGAAATAGCTCAACTGGAATTCCATCACTTCCACTAACTTTGTTTGTAGTGATGCTTTCTAAGGCTCACTTGACTTTGCATTCCAGGATGTCTGGCTCTAGGTGAGTGATCACACCATCATGGTTATCTGGATCATGAAGATCTTTTTTGTATATTCTGTGTATTCTTGCCACCTCTTCTTAATATCTTCTGCTTCTGTTAGGTCCATACCATTGCTGTCCTTTATTGTGCCCATCTTTGCATGAAATGTTCCCTTTGTATCTCTAATTTTCCTGAAGAGATCTCTAGTCTTTCCCATTTTCTTGTTTTCCTCTATTTCTTTGCATTGACCACTGAGGAAGTCTTTCTTATCTCTCCTTGCTATTCTTTGGAACTCTGCATTCAGATGGGTAAATCTTTCCTTTTCTCCTTTGCCTTTATCTTCTCTTCTTTTCTCAGCTATTTATAAGGCTTCCTCAGACAACCATTTTGCCTTTTTGTATTTCTTTTTCTTGGGGATGGTCTAGATCCCTGCCTCTTGT
This sequence comes from Moschus berezovskii, assembly GCF_049115385.1. Taxonomy (NCBI): domain Eukaryota; kingdom Metazoa; phylum Chordata; class Mammalia; order Artiodactyla; family Moschidae; genus Moschus; species Moschus berezovskii. The sequence continues at coordinate 81,956,684 of NC_142462.1, forward strand.
ACAATGTCACAAACCTCTGTCCCTAGTTCTTCAGTCAGTCTATTAGATCTAATCCCTTGAATTTATTTGTCACTTCCACTGTATAATTATAAGGGATTTGATGTAGTTCATACCTGAATAGTCTAGTGGTTTCCCCTACTTTCTTCAATTTAAGTCTGAATTTTGCAATGAAAAACTGACTTGTTCCAAATCGGGAAAGGAGTACGTCAAAGCTGCATATTGTCACCCTTCTTATTTAACATATATGTACAGTACATCATGCAAAATGCCAGGCTGGATGAAGCACAAGCTGGAATCAAGATTGCCGGGAGAAATATCAGTAACCTCAGATACACAAATGATACCACCCTTATGGCAGAAAGTGAAGAGAAACTAAAAAGCCTCTTGCTGAAAGTGAAAGAGGAGAGTGAAAAAGTTGGCTTAAAGCTCAACATGCAGAAAACTAAGATCATGGCATCCAGTCCCATCACTTCATGTCAAATAGGTGGTGAAACAATGGAAACAGTGACAGGCTTTACTTTTGGGGGCTTCAAAATCACTACATATGGTGACTGCAGCCATGAAATTAAAAGACGCTTGCTCCTGGGGAGAAAAGCTGTGACAAACCTAGACAGCATATTAAAAAGCAGAGACATTACTTTGCCGACAAAGGTCCATCTTGTCAAAGCTATGGTTTTTTCAGTAGTTATGTATGGATGTGAGAGTTGAAGAAAGCTGAACACTGAAGAACTGATGCTTTTGAACTGTGGTGTTGGAGAAGACTCTTGAGAGTCCATTGGCCTGCAAGGAGATCCAATCAGTCTATCCTAAAGGAAATCAGTCCTGAATATTCATTTGAGGGACTAATGCTGAAGCTGAAACTCCAATACTTTGGACACCTGATGTGAAGAACTGACTCATCAGAAAAGACCCTAACGCAGGGAAAGATTGAAGGCGGGATGCGAAGGGGACGACAGAGGATTAAATGGTTAGATGGCATTACTGACTGAACGGACATAAGTTTGAGCAAGCTTGGGGAGTTGGTGATGGACAAGGAAGCCTAGCGTGCTGCAGTCCTCAGGGTTGCAAAGAGTCAGACATGACTGAGTGCCTGAACTGAACTGAGCTGCACTCCCCTATGTTTACTGTTGTGTAATCGGTAAGTAGTGGCTAACTCTTTGAGACCCCATTTTCTTCAGCCCACCAGGCTTCTCTGTCCATGTGTTTTCCTAGACAGGAGTGGATTGCCATTTCCTTCTCCAGGGAATCTTCACCCAGGGACCAAACCCGTGTCTCCTGCTTGGCAGGTGGATTCTTTACCACTGAGCCATCTTGGAAGCCCTCCCCTACATTAGTATCTTCTATTTCAGGGTGTTTTCTTAGTTGATCCTTAGGAATCTAACTTCTACTTGTCTTTGTTATGATAGAAATTTGCTCCTGAAGTAAAGAGTTTATTCGTGGGGTTGTTTGTTTCTGTCATTAAGAGCTTTGGTAGTGTTGGGAGTATAGTATATGGATTGCACAAATTTCCCCATTAGTTTCATTCTAAATCACAGAAAGTTTATGTAAAGAAATCTTGATAAAGACCATGTTTTCAACTGACACTTATTGGGTATGGATAAATCTATGGCAGGAGTGGAAAAGGGAGATAAGCAACCAATTACCACTGTCATTCCAAAGATGTGAAGTCGATTCTAGTTAAGGCCTAAAAGACACCATTAAAAATATGTACATGTGTGAAAAAATTAAATGAATGTTATTGAGATGATTAACAAATGAAACAAAGTGAAAAGATACTCTAAAACCTGTTTCACTAAAGTCCAGGGAAGCAATATAATATTTGACCCAGTAGCATCAAAGCTAGAGCAAATTGCCTACATGTGAAAGCAAAATGGCTGGAAGAGAGAAATAAAATGGTTAAAAACAGAAATGCGGCAAGAAATTGTTTTACTCTCTATGGCATAATTTTTTTCAAAACTTATCACATACAAATAAAAGAAAACAAAACCAAATCACCATTTCCCTTCTTTTATGTTTATTAGGTTTTTTTTGGGGGGGGGCATATGTTTTCTCTCGTTGGGTGAAGTTATCTTTCTTTTTAACAATTTTGCAATGTTTCAGAAAGATGCTTTTGTAAAATACAATAAAAATAAATTACTAGAAATGTTAAACATAAAATTAAAAAAATACAAGTTCATAGGGTTTTTTTAATTAAAAAATTGTATCATGGTAATTTAAAAGAAAAAGTAGAAAATGAAAAACATAATAAATGGCCATGTACACATCATCCAGCTACAACAGTTATCAGCATTTTGCAATGTTATTTCCTCTGTCTTTCCACTTTTTTTCTAAATTATTTTAAAAACAATAGCCAGGTGCCATAAATTCTTCAGAACACATTCCTTACAGGTAGTGAGTTTTCATAATACATTACCATTTTCATTATTAATAATACCAACCATGCTGTCTAATGATCAGCCCATATTCAATTTACCAATTGCCTAAAGCATGTCTTTTTACAGTTTATTTAAATCGGAATCTAAACAAGTACCATGTATTGCACTTACTTAACATTTTTTTTTCTCTCTAGTAATTTCTCCTTCCCTTTTTCCCATTGCCATTTATTTGTTGAAAACCAAAGCAGATCTGGAAGAATTTTTCACAATCTGGATTTGGTTTTTATGAAATTAAACAGATATCAAAATCAGTATATAAAAAGCTATGAAATTTACAAACACCTCCTTTCAGTTTCTCTGTTTAGCGTGTTGTGTACCAGTAGCTGACAGTCATGGGCAGCAATGTGAGCAGTACTGAATTAATAAAGGCAAGCATTACTGTTTTGAAGGTTAATTTGCCAGAAAAAGGGCTTCCCTGGTTGACTCAGTGGTTAAGAATCTGTCTGCCAATACAGGAGATGTGGTTCAATCCCTGGTTTGGGAAGATCCCCAGGAGAAGAATTGGCAACTCACTCCAGTAATTTTTCCTGGGAAATCCCATGGATAGAGGAGCCAGGTGAGCTACAGTCCACTGGGTCACAAAAGAGTAAGACACAACTTAGTGACCAAACTGCAACAAATGCCAGAATAAAGATATAGCACTAACATATCCATTTCTATTTTTAATTCATTTTTATTGAGGTAACATTGGTTTATAACACTGTATTAGTTTCATGTGTACAATATTATATTTGCTTTTCTGTGTAACCTGCATCCTGCTCACCACCAAAACTGTAGGTTTCTCTCCTCCATTGTACAGTTGATCCCCTTATCCATATCACCCTGCCCCCACAATTCGTTATTTTTTTTCCTTTTTTTTAAGAAATTGGAGTATAGTTGATTTACAATGTTGTATTGGATTCAGATGCACAGCAAAGCAAACTAATCGGGACCCACAGTTCATTCTTTAGAATAATATTTACTCTTCCATTTACAATTCCTAGAGTGTTTACTGGTTGTTAGTGGCTTCTGTATCATAAGTTAATAAATTGTTTAATTTCATATGATAAACTTTCACTTAACATTTTTTAACAAGTCACTATTTTCAATAAAGCAGAGTTCTCAATACAGAGTTGTAATCTAAAATGACTGACCTTCATGATAGGACTTATAAAGTAACATAATCAATGCATTTGTTAATAGATATTCTCTTACAGATATGGGTAGTTTGATTTTCCTAAATATGTAGCCTATTAGGAAAAAGTTGAAGGGCATATATTCTTGCTTTTCCTCCTTGCCCTGCCCTACTTCCCATGGCTTGACATATTTTGTCCTGTTCCCCCTCTTTTAAGCTTCAATTGCCACAAATATACCATGCCTTTGATGCAACACCAAAGCAGCAGTGGGCACTGATTGTATTTTCACTATCGACTAAAATAAGTTCCTTTGTTGATCAAAAGATGCTTATCAAAAGGATAAAGTGCAAATACTTCCAAAGCAATGCTAACTTATCTCTATATCTGCAAAGACTTATTTTCGCACCAGAAGTGTAAAACAGACAGAAACTGTTGCTTCAAAAAGAGAAAATTAGAAATTTAGCTTTTGAGTTCAGAGCACAGGGTACCCACACCCACCGAAATCACAGTGCCCAATAAAGTTTCATAGCTTTCATTTCTAATAAAGTTGCTTCAAAACTGCATGCTGCGTTTTTACATCTTGAATGCATGATTTATTGTACTTAGCTGGCTATATAATGAGATTTTGCATGAAGATTGATTAGTATATTGCTAGGTCAATCAGTATCATAAAAGGTTGAGAGTGAAAATATTAAAACCTGCATTAGCAGTTAAAACAGTGGGGCAGTGAGATGGTGGAGGAAACAGCTGCTGTGTTTATTATATAGTTTTGTCAGTCCATGTTTATGACAGTATTGGATGACATCATAAACAGTTCATAAATAATGTACATTCCCAGCTTATTTCTTATTGTAATATCATAAACAATGGCTCTTTTCCAGTCATTGCACCTCTGTGTGTTTAATGGACCTTGCTGGGGGTATTACTGTTTTTAGCAAAAACTCATTACATTGCAGACATGTCTGGAATTGGATGTGAAAGCAGAGAAAAACCCTGCAGCAGAGATACCCAGCAAGAAGGAAAAGTAGCAGAGAAAATTACTGGAAACAAGATCCCGACTAGCTAGAAGTCAACGGACACCATAATCTTTGTGGCCTCAAGGGATGATGTGGTTGAAATAGCCTGATATAGAACCAGAGAATGGCTTATCTATTTATTTTGCTTATGTCTGTCTCTCCCCACTGGAGTGTAAAAGTCCAGGAGGACATGGATTTTTGTCTTTTATTTGTTGTTAGATCCTCAGTGTTTGGCACATAGTACTCACTCAGAATAGTAAATATTTGTTGAATGAATGAATTCCTTGTCTTTCTGAATGGGCGGGTTGAGGGACATCCCTTCCACCTCTACTAGAACACCATAAAACACTGTAAGGAGACTGTGCTATGATAGCCTTGGTAGCTTTTTACATTATATCTTCTCTCCAAACAATAGCAGTTTAAACATTTTTAATTAATGTAAGAAATATTTTAGTCAAGAGGGATTACCAGTAAGTAGTTAACTACCAATGGATCCACTTGACCCTATTTATATCTGAGGGGGGAACTTTTAGGTTAGTAATAATGTAGTTTTGCTTTGTTTCTTTGTTTTTGTAAACAATTCAGCCATTATTTCAAGATTAAATGAATAATGAGAGCATGTTGTTGTGTTCCTCTTGAGAGAACACGAGGACTGTGCACAGTGGAGTACAGCACAAGGTTGTTTAGCTTCCCTGAATGGCTCTACATCAAACACACAATGGATTTGGAGATTTAGCGAAAGCACTTGGGGATAGTATTAGTGATATTGGATAGGACCTCAGGGTTTCATGTTGTTACCAAAGCAAGTTCATGTGCTCCATATACAGTGAGGCCAAACAAACCAAAATGTCACAGTTTCGAGCAGAAAAAGTTTTGTTGCAGGACCATGCAAGGAGAATGCATGGCTCCTGCCCCCAACCCCCCACAAACCCCATACTCCCCCAAAGGATTTCAGCAAAGCATTTTAAAAGGCAAGGTGATGGAGGCATGTGGTGGCTGTTGCAAATTTCTTTGTGTAGGAACCTTTTGTTCTTATAGCAAGTAGTCCATGTAGGTCAGGTCATGATGCTTCTGTAAACCTTCAGCAAGACAAATTTATTCTCTGTTCTGCAACTTTTTATCTCTATATGAATGAAAAAGTGTTATACCCTTAAAGGTCAGAGCCTTCAGAAAGAGCTATCCCATATATTTCACTCTTAGCAACATTCTTAACTGGAAGCAATAGCAATAGAATACAAAGGTTAAAGTAAAAGAAACATCTAATATGGAGTCAGATTTGTTCTTCCCTATTGAAATTTGGTTACATAGGGCTTTTGATATTCCAGTAGTCTTCAGTCATAACATTTGCTAAAGGAGAGCTGTTAAATGCAAGGATATAATAAGTCTTGTTCTGGGCATTCATTGTATACCCCCAATTTGACTATAATTCCCTAATTATTCTAACTTTATTTTTGTTTTAATTCTCCACCCTCATTAATCTCCTCTAAAAATGACATTTTTTTTTTTTTCCTGGAAGATGGTAACTAATATGTGAGGTTCTTCAAGTTGTGATTTAACAATCTTAGTTCCTATCTTGTCATCTACTCAAGACTCTAATAGCAGAACAAAGTAGCAGAAAACAACTAAGAATAAATAGCTCTCTAATTTCTGAAAGGTATGAAATCCATCCAGGATTAAATGACTGGATTAACAGAATGGAAAATAAACTAAAAATTAACATAGTGTCCTTAATGGAATTTTAGGTTTAAAATATGAACACCTCTTTGGGTAGAAATATGGGTGCCATGACTCTGGCTTAAACTTAGATATTTTTTTCTGCTCAATTATTTCATATTTAATATGAAGTCTGTTAGCCTATAATCTGTAATTCTATATATCTCAGTGTCTATAAGTCAGTTTCAAATCATTTTCAGAATATACACATGTGTATACACACACACACCAAATAAACACCACCCCTTCTTTTTAATAAAATAAAAAAGTTAAATCAACAGATTAACTCACACACTAAATTCATATTGTTCTGTATAAGTGTGGTTACATATAGTCCAAATTCATCCTGTATCATAGGTAAAGTAAACAAAAGCTACCTTAAGAGTCTTTTCATTCAAGAAAATGGATGTTTTTACAAATCTTCTGTTGCAAATCTGAATTAGTGTTTGTAGTTTTCTTTATAAGGGTGTATATATTGTATTGGTGATTGACATCTTTTTCATCATGCTTTCTCTTTAATTATTTTTGTATAAGAAAGACATTGATTTTTACATACAAATGTAGTGCCTAGTCATTTTTGTGGATATCTCACACGAATTCTAGTTATTTTAAGATATTCTCTTGGGATTTTTATATAAACAGTCATATTATGTGCCAAAAATAATAAATTTGACTAATTTTTAATCCTAAGTCATGTCCCCTTGCATCACTGATGATATTTCTGATAATATTTCTATTAAAGGGGCTGGGCTTTCTCCCTTCCTTGCTTTATTTCCAAAGGATCCTGACTGGGGAAGTGAGGACAGGTGTAGAGGATGGAGAAGCAATAAGGGCAGAATTTAGAAAATAATAATAATTATGGAGCAGCAAATGATGTTCAGATTAGTTAAGTAGTAGAGACGCGGGAGACGCCGGCCCCGGCGGCGCAGATGTGGGAGACGCCGGCCACGCAAAGAAGCACGGCCGTGAGGAGCTACCCCACGCCTGAGGCCAGGGCCGGCGGCTGAGAGGAGCTGCCCCACATCCAATAGGCGGTGGCAACGCGGGCGCAGGAGGGCCGAGAGGAGCTACTCCACATTCAGGGTCAGGAGGGACGGCCTTGAGGAGATACCCCTTATCCAAGGTAAGGTGCAGAGGCTGCGCTTTCTTAGAGCAGCTGTGAAGAGATATCCCATGCCAAAGGTAAGAGAAACCCAACTAGGACGGTGGGTATTGTGAGGGGGCATCAGAGGGCAGACACACTGAAATCATAATCACAGGAAACTACCCGATCTGATCACATGGACCACAGCTGAATGTGGTCCACTGGAGAAGGGAATGGCAAACCACTTCAGTATACTTGCCTTGAGAACCCCATGAACAGTATTAAAAGGCAAAATGATAGGCTACTGAATGAGGAATTCCCCAGGTCGGTAGGTGCCCAGTATGCTACTGGAGCTCAGTGGAGAAATAACTATAGAAGGAATAAAGGGATGGAGCAAAAGCAAAACCAATACCCAGTTGTGGATGTGACCAGTGATAGAAGCAAGGTCCGGTGCTGTAAAGAGCAATATTGCATAGGAACCTGGAATGTTAGGTCCATGAATCAAGGCAAATTGAAAGTGGTCAAACAGGAGATGGCAAGAGTGAACATAGACATTCTAGGAACCAGTGAATTAAAATGAACTGGAATGGGTGAATTTAACTCAGATGACCATTATATCTACTACTGTGGGCAGGAATCCCTTAGAAGAAATGGAGTAGCCATCATGGTCAACAAAAAGAGTCCGAAATGAAGTACTTGGATGCAATCTTAAAAACAACAGAATGATTTCTGTTCATTTCCAAGGCAAACCATTCAATATTACAGTAATCCAGGCCTATGCCCCTACCAGTAACGCTGAAGAAGCCGAAGTTGAACGGTTCTATGAAGACCTACAAGACCTTTTAGAACGAACACCCAAAAAAGATGTCCTTTCATTATAGGGGACTGGAATGCAAAAGTAGGAAGTCAAGAAACACCTGGAGTAACGGGCAAATTTGGCCTTGGAGCACGGAATGAAGCAGAGCAAAGACTAATAGAGTTTTGCCCAGAGAATGCACTGGTCATAGCAAACACCCTCTTCCAACAACACAAGAGAAGACTCTACACATGGACATCACCAGATGGTCAACACCGAAATCAGATTGATTATATTCTTTGCAACCAAAGATGGAGAAGCTGTATATAGTTAGCAAAACAAGACCAGGAGCTGACTGTGGCTCAGATCATGAACTCCTTATTGACAAATTCAGACTTAAATTGAAGAAAGTAGGGAAAACCACTAGACCATTCAGATATGACCTAAATCAAATCCCTTATGATTATACAGTGGAAGTGAGAAATAGATTTAAGGGACTAGACCTGATAGAGTGCCTGATGAACTCTGGACGGAGGTTCGTGACATTGTACAGGAGACAGGGACCAAGACCATCCCCATGGAAAAGAAATGCAAAAAAGCAAAATGGCTGTCTGAGGAGGCCTTACAAATAGCTGTGAAAAGAAGAGAAGCAAAAACCAAAGGAGAAAAGGAAAGATATAAGCATCTGAATGCAGAGTTCCAAAGAATAGCAAGGAGCGATAAGAAAGCCTTCCTCAGTGATCAATGCAACGAAACAGAGGAAAACAACATTAAAGGAAAAACAAGAGATCTCTTCAAGAAAATTAGAGATTCCAAGGGAACATTTCATGCAAAGATGGGCTCGATAAAGGACAGAAATGGTATGGACCTAACAGAAGCAGAAGATATTAAGAAGAGGTGGCAAGAATACACAGAAGAACTGTACAAAAAAGATCTTCACGACCAAGAAGGTCACGATAACGTGATCACTGACCTAGAGCCAGACATCTTGGAATGTGAAGTCAAGTGGGCCTTAGAAAGCATCACTACGAACAAAGCTAGTGGTGGTGATGGAATTCCAGTTGAGCTATTTCAAATCTTGAAAGATGATGCTGTGAAAGTGCTACAATCAATATGCCAGCAAATGTGGAAAACTCAGCAGTGGCCATAGGACTGGAAGAGGTCAGTCTTCATTCCAATCCCAAAGAAAGGGAATGCCAAAGAATGCTCAAACTACCGCACAATTGCACTCATCTCCCACGCTAGTAAAGTCATGCTCAAAATTCTCCAAGCCAGGCTTCAGCAATATGTGAACTGTGAACTCCCAGATGTCCAAGCAGGTTTTAGAAAAGGCAGAGGCACCAGATATCAAATTGCCAACATCCGCTGGATCACGGAGAAAGCAAGAGAGTTCCGGAAAAACATCTATTTCTGCTTCATTGACTATGCCAAAGCCTTTGACTGTGTGGATCACAATAAACTGTGGAACATTCTGAAAGAGATGGGAATCCCAGACCACCTGACCCGCCTCTTGAGAAACCTGTATGCAGGTCAGGAAACAACAGTCAGAACTGGACATGGAACAACAGACTGGTTCCAAATAGGAAAAGGAGTATGTCAAGGCTGTATATTGTCACCTTGCTTTTTTAACTTATATGCAGTGCACATCATGAGGAACGCTGGGCTGGAAGAAGCACAAGCTGCAATCAAGATTGCCGGGAGAAATGTCAGTAACCTCAGATATGCAGATGACACTACCCTTATGGCAGAAAGTGAAGAGGAACTCAAAAGCCTCTTGATGAAAGTGAAAGAGGAGAGTGAAAATGTTGGCTTGAAGCTCAACATTCAGAAAACAAAGATCATGGCATCTGGTCCCATCACTTCATGGGAAATAGATGGAAAAACAGTGGAAACAGGATCAGACTTTATTTTTTTGGGCTCCAAAATCACTGCAGATGCTGATTGCAGCCATGAAATTAAAAGACGCTTACTCTTTGGAAGGAAAGTTATGACCAACCTTGATAGTATATTAAAAAGCAGAGACATTACTTTGCCAACCAAGGTCCGTCTAGTCAAGGCAATGGTTTTTCCTGTGGTCATGTATGGATGTGAGAGTTGGACTGTGAAGAAATCAGATTGCTGAAGAATTGATGCTTTTGAACTGTGGTGTTGGAGAAGACTCTTGAGAGTCCCTTGGACTGCAAGGAGATCCAACCAGTCCATTCTAAAGGAGATCAATCTTGGGTGTTCATTGGAAGGACTGATGCTAAAGCTGAAATTCCAATACTTTGGCCACCTCATGCGACAAGTTGACTACTGGAAAAGACTCTGATGCTGGGAAAGGTTGGGGGCAGGAGGAGAAGGGGACGACAGAGAATGAGATGGCTGGATGGCATCACCGACTCTGTGAACATGAGTTTGAGTGAGCTCCGGGAGTTGGTGATGGACAGGGAGGCCTGGCGTGCTGTGATTCATGGGGTCGCGGAGAGTCGGACACGACTGAGCGACTGAACTGAACTGAGGTAATGTGTTGGAATGACCAGTCAGAGAAGATTAGATAAGGCTTTAGATTACAAATCTTACACTAAGAAAATAGCCTATGGGTTTTATGAGCATATTATGATATTTCATAAAAGTGTGAGTTGAAAATACTTTATACAGCCTGTAAAGATAAACCTTAGCAGTGATCAAGACCATCCCCAAGAAAAAGAAATGCAAAAAGACAAAACGGTTGTCCAAGGAGTCCTTACAAATTGCTGAGAAAACAAAAGACACAACAGGTGGAGAAAAGGAAAGATATACCCATTTGAATGCAGAGTTCCAAAGAGAGATAAGAAAGCTTTCCTCAGTTATCAATGCAAAGAAATAGAGGAAAACAACAGAATGGGAAAGACTAAAGATCTCTTCAAGATAATTAGAGATACCAAGGGAACAATTTCATGCAAAGATGGACTCAATAAAGGACAAAAATGATACGGACCTAACAGAAGCAGAAGATATTATGAAGAGGTGGCAAGAATACACAGAAGAAATGAACAATAACCTTATGGTGTAATCACTCACCTAGAGCCAGACATTCTGGAATGAGAACTCAAGTGGGCCTTAGGAAGTATCACTATGAAAAAAGCTAGTGGAGTTGATGGAATTCTATTTGAGCTATTTCAAATCCTAAAAGCTGATGCTGTGAAAGTGCTGCACTCGATATGCCAGCAAATTTGGAAAACTCAGCAGTGGCCATAGGACTGGAAATGGTCAGTTCTCATTCCAATTCCAAAGAAAGACAATGCCAAAGATTGCTCGAACTATGGCACAATTGCACTCATCTCACACGCTAGTAAAGTCATGCTAAAAATTCTCCAAGCCAGGCTTCAGCAGTATGTGAACCGTGAGCTTCCAGATGTTCAACTCGATTTGAACTAGAGATCAAATTGCCAACATCCACTGGATCATCAAAAAAGCAAGAGCGTTCCAGAAAAATATCTATTTCTGCTTCATTGACTATGCCAAAGCTTTTCACTGTGTGGATCACAACAACTGTGGAAAATTCTGAAAGAGATGGGAATACCAGCCCACCTGACCTGCCTCTTGAGAAACCTGTATGCAGGTCAGGAAGCAACAGTTAAAACTGGACATGGAACAACAGACTGGTTCCAAATAGGAAAAGGAGTACGTCAAGGTTGTATATTGTCACCCTGCTTATTTAACTTATATGCAGAGTACATCATGAGAAATGCTGGGCTGGAAGAAGCACAAGCTGGAATCAAGATTGCCGGGAGAAATATCAATAACCTCAGATATGCAGATAACACCACCCTTACGGCAGAAATTGAAGAAGAACTAACAGCCTCTTGATGAAAGTGAAAGAGAAGAGTGAAAAAGTTGGCTTAAAGCTCAACATTCAGAAAACTAAGTTTATGGCATCTGGTCCCATCACTTCATGGGAAATAAATGTGGAAACAGTGTCAGACTTTGTTTTTTTGGGCTCCAAAATCACTGCAGATGGTGATTGCAGCCATGAAATTAAAAGACGCTTACTCTTTGGAAGGAAAGTTATGACCAACCTAGACAGCATATTAGAAAGCAGAGGCATTACTTTGTCAACAAAGGTCCGTCTAGTCAAGGCTATGGTTTTTCCAGTGGTCATGTATGGATGTGAGAGTTGGACTATGAAGAAAGCTGATCGCCGAAGAATTGATGCTTTTGAACTGTGGTGTTGGAGAAGACTCTTGAGTGTCCCTTGGACTGCAAGGAGATCCAACCAGTCCATTCTAAAGGAGATCAGTCCTGAATATTCATTGGAAGGACTGATGCTGAAGCTGAAACTCCAGTACTTTGGCCGCATGATGAGAAAAACTGACTCATTTGAAAAGACTCTGATGCTGGTAAAGGTTGAAGGCAGGAGGAATACGGGACGACAGAGGATGAGATGGTTGGATGGCATCACCAACTTGATGGACATGAATTTGAGTAAGCCCTGGGATTAGGTGATGGACACTGAAGCCTGGTGTGCTGCCATCCATGGTGTCTCAAAGAGTAAGACACAACTTAGAGACTAAACTTAACTGAACTGAGAATAACTGAACGGGGGTCAAGTACATACTTTGGATCCTGTAGGAATGTCTAATGCAGATTGTGCTAACATATTAGAAATATATTGCTACTGGTGTTATGAGCATTCACTTCAATTTTTTAAATGTATGCGAGTGAAGAGATTGGAGAGAAAGAGTTTCTCAGGACAGGGGTGTCTGTCCATTATATGTCCACCTGTTCCCTACAAGGGAGAAAAGTTACAGACTGTGTCCTGGGAACTGCAGTCAGCAGGCCTACTAGTGGAACTTTGAATAACCTATGCAAGTGCCTCCCAACTGAGAAATAAATAGAAATGAAACAGAATTTGCACATGCATTACATCCAGCAGGAGGAACACCTCTAATAGCTATGTGATACTATGCAGGTCATCTCTAATTACCTTTTTTCCTGGTCTTGGTACTTGAGGTATTAGAACAAAAATGAATAGAGAAGGTGAAAGAAGAATAGAGAAGAATCAAAACAGTCCCCATCCTCCCTTGCTTGCTTAAGTCTGATGCAGATTCTATCAGGGCCAGGGAGATGAGGGGAGGAAGGAGAAGGCTTTTAAATTGAATTAAACCAGATTTAATGTTCATCGCAGCACTGTTTATAATAGCCAGGACATGGAAGCAACCTAGATGCCCATCTGCAGACAAATGGGTAAGAAAGCTGTGGTACATATACACAATGGAGTATTACTCAACAATTAAAAAGAATACGTTTGAATCAGTTCTAATGAGGTGGATGAAACTGGAGCCTATTATACAGAGTGAAGTAAGCCAGAAAGAAAAACACCAATACAGTATGCGAATGCATATATATGGAATTTAGAAAGATGATAAAGATAACCCTGTATGCGAGACAGCAAAAGAGACACAGATGTATAGAACAGTCTTTTGGACTCTGTGGGAGAGGGCGAGGGTGGGATGATTTGGGAGAATGGCATTGAAACATGTATATTATCATATGTGAAACGAATCGCCAGTCCAGGTTCAATGCATGATACAGGATGCTCGGGGCTGGTGTATTGGGATGAACCAGAGGGATGGGATGGGGAGGGAGGTGGGAGAGGGGTTCAAGATGGGAACACATGTACACCCGGGGCAGATTTATGTCAATGTATGGCAAAACCAATACAATAATGTAATTAGCCTCCAATTAAAATAAATAAATAATAATAATAAAATAAAAATTCCTTTATGAAAAAAAAAGATTGTGATAGTCTGTCACTAAAAGAACTTTGAAATTTGAGGGGCTCTACCTGTGATTTCGGAAGACGCAGGGAAAGAATTATTTCACAAACATGTTTGAAAGTAGAATGAAAGAATAAACCTGGTCTCTGCTTGTACCCTATTAAGTCAAGCTGATTCAATGAAATATTTACACAATGTTGGAAGAGGAAATTTTACTATGAGGAGACATGAGATATAAGAAGTTCAGCATATAATAAGGCTAGCCAGGAATGAGTTTTGTAAACCCTAATGCTGGAGATTGCAAAAGAAAAAACTGGACAGATATGAGAGAGATTTAAGGGACACCTTATTGTATTTGATTATGATTTTAGTGTGTCTGCCCTCTGATGCCCCTACGCAATACCTACCGTCTTATTTGGGTTTCTCTTACCTTGGTCATGGGATATCTCTTCACAGCTGCTCTAGCAAAGCGCAGCCGCTGCACCTTACCTTGGACAAGGGGTATCTCCTCAAGGCCGACTCTCCTGACCTTGAACGTGGAGTAGCTCCTTTGGCCCTCCCACACAGCCACTGACCCTTGGACATGGGGCAGCTCCTCTAAGCTACGCTTGTGTGCGTGGTCGATTGCACCAGAGCTGGCGTCTCTTGCGTCTGCGCCACCAGAGTCCGCTGGATCATGGAGAAAGCAAGAGAGTTCCAGAAAAACATCTATTTCTGCTTCATTGACTATGCCAAAGCATTTGACTGTGTGAATCACAATAAACTGTGGAAAATTCTGAACGAGATGGGAATACCAGACCACCTGACCAGCCTCTTGAGAAACCTGTATGCAGGTCAGGAAGCAACAGACTGGTTCCAAATAGGAAAAGGAGTACATCAAGGTTGTATATTGTCACCCTGCTTATTTAACTTCTATGCAGAGTACATCATGAGGAACACTGGGCTGGAAGAAGCACAAGCTGCAATCAAGATTGCCGCGAGAAATATCAATAACCTCAGATATGCAGATGACACCACTCTTATGGCAGAAAGTGAAGAGGAATTAAAAAGCCTCTTGATGAAAGTGAAAGAGGAGAGTGAAAAGGTTGGCTTGAAGCTCAACATTCAGAAAACAAAGATCATGGCATCTGGTCCCACCACTTCATGGGAAATAGATGGGGAAACAGTGGAAACAGTGTCAGACTTTATTCTTTTGGGCTCCAAAATCACTGCGGATGCTGATTGCAGCCATGAAATTAAAAGACGCTTACTCCTTGGAAGGAAAGTTATGACCAACCTTGATAGTATATTAAAAAGCAGAGACATTACTTTGCCAACCAAGGTCCGTCTAGTCAAGACTATGGTTTTTCCCGTGGTCATATATGGATGTGAGAGCTGGACTGTGAAGAAAGCTGAGCGCCAAAGAATTGATGCTTTTGAACTGTGGTGCTGGAGAAGACTCTTGAGAGTCCCTTGGACTTCAAGGAGATCCAACCAGTCCATTCTAAAGGAGATCAATCCTGGGTGTTCATTTGAAGGACTGATGCTAAAGCTGAAACTCCAATACTTTGGCCACCTCATGCGACGAGTTGACTCACTGGAAAAGACTGATGCTGGAGGGATTGGGGGCGGGAGGAGACAGAACGACAGAGAATGAGATGGCTGGATGGCATCACCGACTCGATGGACATGAGTTTGCGTGAACTCTGGGAGTTGGTGATGGACAGGGAGGCCTGGCGTGCTGTGATTCATGGGGTCGCAAAGAGTCGGACACGACTGAGCGACTGAACTGAACTGAACTGAAGTTATTGTATTTTGTTCGGGGGTATGAGGGTAGGGGATGATGGCTAATTGAATCAAACAAGAAGACAGAAGATTAATTTGAGATTTCAAGCCGGAAATAATGGTGGTACTATTATAGAAAGAGAGTATCCAAAAAGGACTCATTGGGCAAATAAGGAATAAATGAGGAAAAAGAAGCGTGTTTTGGAAAATGAGACTAAATAATAAAAAGGGAAATACTGAAAGGTCTTTGAAATCAGAACAGTGTAGGAAAAGGTCAGTCTTCCAAGAATATTAGTGACTGAAGATAGTGATAAGGGGAAATCATTTACCATAGAACTATCATCTCTGACACTATCTACCAATATCAAATAACAACTATAATAATAATTTATATCATTGATCTTAGGGGGAATACCAGTAGAATTATCGTGGGCTTCCTATGTGCCACGTACTATGGAAGGCCTTTAAATGCATCATCTTATTTAGTTCATATAACAGCATTCTTAGCTTGGTAGCATTATTATATTTATATTAAGAAGAAGAAATGGGAGACTTATTGAGTTTAAGGAACTCACTAAAGTCTTTTATTTATCATTATTTAAATATCGTGCTGCTGCTGATATCCCAAAGGGATTATCAGATATAGAAATGATTCATTTCCCAAATGAATCAATAGATAAGGAAATAACCTCTCATGTATAGAATCTAAGTTGCAATGATGACTAGTAACTGATGAGAATTTTCTACCCTTATGCTCTGTTTGCTGTTATTGTTGGAAATTTGAACATTTCCTTTCTAGTACTTGCTTTTTAAAAATAGTGTATTGATTTTGGTCTTCATGTTCTGCTTTATTGTTTTTCATACCAGTGTTCTTTTCTTTAAACTTTCCTCCCCCTTTCCTTTTTCTCAAATATAAGCTTTTAATTTTAGAAGTTTTAATTTATAGAGTTACTGTGAAGATAGTACAGAGAGCTCCAGTACTCTACTGGAGTACTTCATACCTATTTTCCTCTACTGTTAATTTCATAGTTTGTATGGTACATTTGTTACGATTAAATAACAAATATCGATACATTATTGTCTTCAACTGATGTCCATAATTTATTCAGATTTCCTAAATTTTTCCCTAATGTCTTTTGTTTTTGTCTAAGGCTGAGCCAGGATATTATTTATATTACATTTAGTTGTCATGTCTCCTTGGTGTCCTTTGACTTTTCAGCTCCTCTGACTGTGACAACTTCTTATCTTATTTTGTATGGATACCTTTTTTTTTTAGTGTTTCTAAATTTGTGTTTGTCTGACTAGACTGGTGTTATGGTTTCTCGGGTTTAGCACACAGAGCCAAGGTGCCATTCTCATCATATATCAAGGAACTATCAGTATGACCACTTTATGTTGCCTTTGATCCCCTGGCTGAGGTAGTGTTTTCAAATTTCTTCACTTTAAAGTTACTCCTTTATTTACTGGAATCCGTATTTATTCTTTGGAAGAATGTCGTAAGGTGCAGCCTCCATTAATATAATGGGAAGTTACACTCCTTCCTTGAGGACAGAGTATTTACATAAATTGGAATTCCTCTCTGGGAAATATTTGTCCCTTCTCCCCCATTTAAAGTTAATTTATTTGTATCAGTATGGACTGATGGATATTCATTATTTATGGTGGTAATCCAAAATCATTTTATTATTTTCTTGCTCAAATTATTCTAATTGTGCCCATTGGGAAATCTTCCAATTGGTTCCAATAACCCTTAAATATACCCCTATCATTGTGGGTCTTTTTTTTTTTTGAGCATGTTCTTACTTTTCATACTTCAATATCATCTTATGTGTGTTTTCTGTCATAATCTTATATTAGATATTCCTTTTTTTTGTGTGTGTAATAAAGTTTTATTAAAGTATAAAGAAGATAGAGAAAGCTACTGACATAGACATCAGAAAGGGGCAGAAAGAGTACCCCCCTGCCAGTCTTCAGGTTGATGTTATATAGTCACTACTGCTGCTGCTGCTGCTGCTAAGTCGCTTCAGTCGTGTCTGACTCTGTGCGACCCCATAGATGGCAGCCGACCAGGCTCCGCCGTCCCTGGGATTCTCCAGGTAAGAACACTGGAGTGGGTTGCCATAGATATTTCTTTAAAGAGCATTTGTTCCTTTTATTGGATAAAGGTATTGGGAACCAAGATCTGGATACTAGATATATTTTTGCTCCTTGAGTATCATACTTCTATATTCTCTTAGCTACCAGAACAAGGAAAAACATGTGTGTTTACTAACCCATGTATAGAGCCATTTGTTGTTGCTGCTCAGTTACTCAGTAGTGTCTGGTATTTGCAACCGCATGGACTGCAGCACGCCAGGTTTCCCTGTCCTTCAACATCTCCCAGAACTTGCTCAAACTCATGTCCATTAAGCCAGTGATGCCAACCAGCCATCTTATCCTCTGTTGTCCCCTTCACCTCCTGCCTTCAATCTTTCCCAGTGTCATGGTCCTTTCCAGTGAGTTGGCTCTTTGCATCAGATGGCCAAAATATTGGAACTTCAGCATCAGTCCTTATAATGAATATTCGGGTATGGTTTCCTTTAAGGTTGACTGGTTTGATCTCCTTGCTGTCCAAGGGACTCTCAAGAGTCTTCTACAACACCAGTTTGAAAGCATTGATTTTTCAGCATTTAGCCTTCTTTGTGGTTCAACTCTCACATTCATACATGACTGCTGGAAAAAACATAGCTTTGACTATACAGAATTTGCTGGCAAAGTAGCGTTTCTGCTTTTTAATATGCTGTCTAGGTTTGTCATATCTTTTATTCCAAGGAGCAAGTGTCTTTTAATTTAATGGATGTAGTCACCATGCACAGTGATTTTGAAACCCAAGAAAATAAAGTCTGCCACTGTTTCCATTGTTTCACCATCTATTTGCCATGAAGTGATGGGACCAGATGCCATGATCTTAGTTTTTTGAATGTTGAGTTTTAAGCCAACATTTTCACTCCCCTCTTTCACCTTCATCAAGAGTCTCTTTAGTTCCTTTTTGCTTTCTGCTTAAGCATGGTGTCATCTGTATATCTGAGGTTATTGATATTTCTCCCTGAAATCTTGACTCCAGTTTGTGCCTCATCCAACTTGGCATTTCTAACATGATATACTGTGTATATGAGTTAAATAAGCAGGGTGACAATATACAACCTTGACATACCCCTTTCCCAATTTGAACTGTCTGTTGTTCTATGTCTGATTCTAACAGTTTCTTCTTGACCTGCATACAGGTTTCTTCAGAGGCAGGTAAGGTGGTCTGGTATTCCCATCTCTTTAAGATTTTCCACAATTTATTGTGATCCACAAAGTCAAAGGCTTTAACATAGTCAATGAAGGAGAAGTAGATGTTTTTGGGGAATTCTCTTGATGTTTCTATGATCCATGAATGTTGGCAATTTGATCTCTGGTTTCTCTTCCTTTTCTAAATTCAGCTTGTACATCTGGTAGTTCTTGGTTCATGTACTATAGAACCTAGCTTAGAGGATTTTCAACATGACCTTGCTAGCATGTGAAATGAGTGCAATCGTGCAATATTTTGAACATTCTTTGGCATTGCCCTTCTTTGGGATTGGGATGAAAACTGACCTTTTCCAGTCCTGTGGCCACTGCTGAGTTTTCCAAATTTGCTGGCATATTGAGTGCAGTGAAAAAGTTGGCTTAAAATTCAACATTCAGAAAACTAAGATCATGGCATCTAGTCCCATCACTTCATGGCAAATAGTTGGGGAAACAGTGAAAACATTGGCTGACTTTATTTTTCTGGGCTCCAAAATCACAGCAGATGGTGATTGCAGCCATGAAATTAAAAGACGCTTATTCCTTGCAAGGAAAGTTATGACCAACCTAGACAGCATGTTAAAAAGCAGAAGCATTACCTTGCCAACAAAGGTCCATCTAGTCAAGGCTATGGTTTTTCCAGTAGTCACATATAGATGTGAGAGTTGGACTGTGAAGAAATCTGATCGCTGAAGAATTGATGCTTTTGAACTGTGGTGTTGGAGAAGACTCGTGAGAGTCCCTTGGACTGCAAGGAGGTCCAACCATCCATCCTAAAGAAGATCAGTCCTGGGTGTTCATTGGAAGGATTGATGTTGAAGCTGGAACTCCAATACTCTAGCCACATGATGCGAAGAGCTGACTCATTGGAAAAGACCCTAATGCTGGGCAAGATTGAGGGCAGGAGGAGAAGGGGACAACAGAGGATGAGATGGTTGGATGGCATTACCGACTCGATGGACATGGGTTTGGGTGGACTCCAGGAGTTGGTGATGGACAGGGAGGTCTGGCGTGCTGCGGTTCATGGGGTCGCAAAGAGTCGGACATGACTGAGCAGTTGAATTGAACTAAACTGAACTTAGTACAGCACTTTAACAGCATCATCTTTTAGGAGTTGAAATAGCTCAGTTGGATTTCCATTACCCCACTAGCTCTGATAGTAGTGATGCTTCCTAGGGCCCACTTGACTTCACATTCCACGATGACTGGCTCTAGGTAAGTGATTACACCACTGTGGTTATCTGGGTCATTAAAATTTTTGGGGGGGGTATATTTTTCCTGTGTATTCTTGCCACCTCTTCTTATATCTTCTGCTTCTGTGAGGTCCATAGCTATACATTTTTATATGCACAACTGTCTATATCTATATTAAGCTAAGTATGAGCTCATGCTGCTGTCTCTAACTCTAATTCTCTACATCATGACCATTCTAACCTTCAAATCTTGCTTATCTGTAATCTCCCACTCCCAACTATGAGAAACCAGACTCCTTCTCCTTGCCATCTGTATACTTAATTGTTTAATTCCAATGTACTTGTATACTTCCCTGTTGGCTTAGTGGTAAAGAACCTGCCTACCAGTGCAGGAAACACATGTTTGATACCTGGATTGGGAACTTCCCCTGGAGAAGGAAATGGCAACCCACTCTGATATTCTTGCCAGGGAAATCCCATGGATGAAATAATTCTGACTGGCAGGCTAAAGTCCCTGGAGTTGCAAAAGAATCAGACAGGACCGAGTGACTAAAACAATAAACAACAAAAAATGTACATATATGGTTATTTCAGTTAATTGTTAACCCATGCTGTAATGAGAAACAACATTGCCCAGTGCTAATGAATAGTTTCCTTTACTTTCAGTATTGCAGAATTCGCTCATTTCCAAAACTACCTAGGTCCCTGTTATTCCATTCCCTTCAGTGAGATTTCATACATTTGTAACACAGAGTCTTTTGTAATAGTCTTCATTCCAT
Organism: Moschus berezovskii; assembly: GCF_049115385.1. NCBI lineage: Eukaryota > Metazoa > Chordata > Mammalia > Artiodactyla > Moschidae > Moschus > Moschus berezovskii. The sequence continues at coordinate 81,977,629 of NC_142462.1, forward strand.
ATTGACATTTGCCAGCCTCTTAAGTGATTTTTAAATAATGTACATACATTAAGGTTTCCTTTTTTTTCTGTAATGTTCTATGAGTTTTTTTAATGTCTTGTATTGACCATTATAGAATCATAAAGATACTGCCCTAAAGCATACTGCTTCACTGGCCTAAAAAACACTTCAACCTTTCAAGCGTGTTTTCTATTTCAATTATCTCTGTTCTTTGAAAAAAATCAGGATCTATAATTTATCTTTAAAAGAGTATGTGCATGTATTACACATACACACATATGTGTGTCTATGTATACACATTTAACATATTGGTTGAACCTTTTTATAATGTTGGAATTACTTTTACTTCACTCTATTAACAGAAAGTGATATTCACACTTAGGGAGTTAACAAAATGTCAAGAATATTGGTACCATCATCACATGATGAAATATGTTTGTGAGCTTAACCACTGAAGGATATTATATTACCTAACCTGTGTCACAAATCTGGTGAAAAAGTTTCTGATTAGAAAAGCGTAATGTTTCTGTTCATTCTGTTCATTCCATGAATCCCATGTATCAATCCGATACTGAGTCATAGAAAACAAAGATAAAAACGTATGTTTTGTTTCATGTCCCCCAAAGGCTTCATTCTCATGCCATTACTGTTTAGTAGATATTTATTGGCAATTATCTGATTGTCTTCAGATGTTATAAATGAGACCCTACTGCTAAAGATAGATAATGCAAGAACATGATCAATTTGAAACATGTAGAAGGAACTGAAGTACAAATGGAAATAATTCAAGGCCTGCCAGTATGTAACTAAAATGATGCTCAATAATTTTGTCCAGCCAATTTGCTAGAATTATTCTCTGAACTTTGTACCCTGCTTCCCAGAAGACAAATAGGCTGAGCTTATTATTTTAATGAGCTAAGGATAACCTTACTAATGTGTTTAGTATCATTTTTTCATTATCTTTAAGAAGAAACTGATGAAGTATGCTAAAGTTTCCTTGGGGAAAGTTCACAGGAGATTCATAAATGTACTCTGGGCTACAATTCAGTTCAGTTCAGTTCAGTCGCTCAGTCGTGTCTGACTCTCTGCTTATTGGGTACCAATAAGAATACTTTGGCCATCTGATGCGAGGAACTAAGTGGCAAAGACCCTGCTCTGGAAAAGACTGAAGGCAGGAGAAGGGAATGACAGGATTAACTGGTTGGATGGTATCACCTACTCAATGGATATGAATTTGAGCAGGCTCCAGGAGTTCATGATGGACAGGGAAGCCTGGTGTGCTGCATTCCATGGGGTTGCAAAGAGTCAGACACAACTGAGCAACTTAACTGAACTGAACTGAACTGAAAAAGAAGCAAGTTTTTCTTAGAACATTGAAAAACTGTGCATTTAAATCTGGTTCTGCCACCTTCTAGCTATGTTACTTTGGGCAAGTCATTTGATGCTCCTGTTTGATCAGCAAAACTGAAATAATAAAACTGAGATCACATAGCTATTTATCTGTTTATTCAGCGTCAATACATGTTTGTTGAATGTCTTGTGTGTCACAGGTGTTTTGATAGGCCTTAGAAATGCAGAAAGGGTTAAGAAAATCTTGATAGATCAAGAAAATCTATCTTCATGAAACTTTTATCCTAGTTAACAAAATGGACATTGTACAAATAGTTGGTTTTGTGAAAAATGTAACATAGATGTATAGCGTATTATGAGCTTTATGCGTGAGGAACAGATGATTTAAAATAAAAATATGTTATTTCTTGTACATGTTTGCCATTCAGGTGTTTATTTATTGAGTTTACAGTTATTGCCACCTTCTATTTGTCAATTGGACTTATTTTCAGTGGTAAAGAATCCACCTGCAATGAAGGAGCCACAGGAGACCTGGGTTTAATCCCTGAGTTGGGAGGATCCCCTGGAGGAGGAAATGGTAACCCCCTCCAGTATTCTTGCCTGGAGAGTTCCATGGACTGAGGTGAGCTACAGTCCAAAAGGTCGTAAAGAGTTGAATACAGCTGATCATGAGCACACACATACATTTGGCAGTTTAATGTGTATAAGCTGGCACCATGTGTATTTGTTACAATTGATACCCCAGACTGATAGCTTACCTTACGGTTTACTCCTGGTGTTGTAATATGGTGTGAGTTTAAACAAATGTATAATGACATGTATCCATCATTATAGTATCATATAGCTTATTTTCACTACTTTAAGAATCCTCCATGTTTCATTTATTCATCCTACCCTCCTACTCAACTCCTGGCAGTCATTTTACTGTCTCCATATTTTTGCATTTCCAGATTGTCATTTTGTTGAAATAATACATTATATAGACTTTTCAGATTATACTTAGTAATATGCACTTATAATTCCTCCATGACTTTTCATGGCAGGATAGCTCATTTACTTTTAGTGCCGAATGATATTTCATTTTATGGATATAGCACAGTTTATGTTATAGTTTCCCCACAGATACTCTTGGGTTTTCTGTGCAATAGTTATATCTCCAGTGAAAAATAACATTTTTTGTTTATTTCTAATTTTATTATTTACTTTAATTTTTATTACTTTATTGCATTGATTAAAACTTAAAAGGTCACGTTATCAAATTGTGTAATCATGAGGATAACAAAAATGTCAAAAAGTTTAGTATAATTGGTCTAATATTATCTTAGGTTAATAGTCTTGGAGAAATGGTTTTTTCCAGTGCGTTTTTTAGTCTTTTTATTGTTTAATTATTACTGAATCTGTTTCAGAATTTATATTTTTCCAATTTTTTAAATTTCATGGTTTTAATTCTTGAAAAATTATTATATTACTTCTAATTTCTATGTACCCATTTTCCTTTCTAATATTCTTTGTTTAATGCCTTCTTTTCTTGAACATTACTTTTAGAGATTTGTTACACTTTAAATTTTTCTCCAAGAGGCCTTCTTTGGTTTTGTTGATATTCTTTTCTTTGCTTTTCTATCATTAATAATATCTTTTATATTTGGTCATTTTCCTTCTATTGTATTTATGTATGCAATATCTTTCAGATTTTTTAAGTTATTTCTGTTTCCAAAATATACATCCCTGTGCTATTGCAGATCTGATGATCTTATTCACCGTTGTCCCTAGGTGGAGTTCCAGCTCCTTATCCAGGTCACAAACCCAAATCTCTTCCCATCTCTAGTCTGATCCTTTGCCCTTCCAGATCGTCTTAGTTCTCCACATGCCTCATACACTTCCTACTACCTGTAATTCTGGTCACTTTTCCTTTCCTGGCAAACCCTTCAGCACCGATCTCAGGTATTCTCATTAAACCCTAGTTTGGACTAAGAGCTTCCCCTGTCCTGTGTACCATTGTACCTGGAGAATCTTTCCATTAAACCATTTATTGCTAGAATTGAGTTGGTCTCTTCATTACTCTATCTTCCCAAGTATGCTCCAATTACTGCAGGATAAGAGTCTTGTCTTATTCATTTTAAAACAGATGTTCTGTTTTGAATAATGTCAGATTTATAGAAAAGTTGCAAAGATAGTGCAGAGAATCCCTGTAAAATCCCCGTCTGATTTTACTTCCCCTAGTGCTATCATTTACGGCATATTTGTCAAATCTAAGAAACCAACATTGACACATTTTATTAAGTAAACTGAAAACTTTATTTGGATTTCACCAGTTTTTCCATTAATTTACTCCTGTTCCAGAATTCAGTCTAGGATGCTATCTTGCCTTCAGTTGACATACCTCCTTAGCCTTTGGGGATTTATGACAATTTAGCAGTCTTTCCTTGTTTTTCTTATTCAGTTTTATAACCCAGCAACTAAGTGATCTAAACTGATATCTCAGAAATAGACAATGAATTATTCGGGCTTTGATAGTTCTGTTCTCTCATTTTGCTGTTTGCTCAGTTTTGATGTTTCTACCTTCTGCTAAAAATTTGCTGCTTTATGCAATACACAAATTTCTGGCTCTGGTTCAAGCTGGCTTTACCTTTGGGCTTTATGCTAGTTACTTCTGGCTCATAGGCCTTTTCTACTTTGGGGCCACAGAAATTTCCTGGCTGGCTAATATGAAAAGTTTCCATACGTATGGATAAAATTTACAGAACTGATAAGCTCCAATATTTCATATCCACTGACTGCTCAAAATGACATCAAGGGATAAGATGAGATCTCACAATTCTTTAGAGCTCTAGCAATAGTTCCTTCTTGTCTACAAGACTAGAGGATATCAGACCCTCTTCAGTATTTGGTACCATTGGCTCCTCACTGGCTACAGAAGTGGATGGTGTGCTAAAGTGTATCCATTACGTAAGACAAACCTCTCTTTGGAGGAAATCCCTCCCGGTATATGGACTCTGACCTTAACTGGATCCAGCAGCAGTGAGAATGTGCCCCCAGGGCTCTGTATATTGCACTGGGATCAATAATTCACTACTTGGAACAACATAAAGCGGGTAAGATGAAGAATTCTGGAAATATCTGCATGCAGTTCTGTACCTTTAGGCTTAGAGTGTTCACTCATCTAAAAACTCTCCTTGAGCCCCCTGAATGATAACTTTGACCTAACAGATATGCTTTTAAACAAATAATTTTTGTTTGGACACTTAACTTTTATTCCCTTGAAGTCTTCAGTGATGCATAAGCCTGCTCCAAAAACAACGAGTGAAAAAATTACTTGGTCTAACTGGATATAGAAAGTAATTTTATAAATTTACTAACAATATCCCAATAGACTTTTCACATTATCCTCTCTATAACCCTTTGACAAAAATATAATTTAGACAAATCACAGCTTTGGAAATACCTGCAGCTGAGAAATACAATGACGAAGATTATAGGGTTTTTCATGAACGTCATCCCCAAAGAGTTACAGCCAAATTATTTAGAACCTGTAGGGGGAAATAAAACTCAAGGTTGCATTTATATGTAATTTTATTTGTCCTGAGGCCAGCCTGACTACAGAGAAGCAAAGGCTGATGAAGGGCACAAAGTTTTTGCTCAAGATAGATGTTGGACTTCTGTATAATACCTATCAACATAACAATTGGTACATGTATAATTCCCTAAAACTTATTTAATTACATAGGATAAAAATTTAAAGCCAAATCTGGAAACCTTGGCCATCAACATAAGACTGATGGTTCTGTTTGAAAGGCAATTGTTTAATTCTTTTGTTCATCTTGCTAAATGTGTATGGCAGTTGCTATCTGCTAGCCCCTGTTCACAGAACTTGTGAAACTTTGGTGATTAGTCTAGAGACTTGCACAAAGTAAGTAGGTGATCAAAAGATACTTGTTGATTGAATACATGATGATGAATTTAATTAATAAAATAAGGTTTATGGAGCATTCCAATGCCTTCCTCGACTCCAAGAATTATCTTAAACTTGAGACTGACTTTGAGGGGGAAAAATGGTTATGCTTCATAAAACTAGAGTGGACTTTTAAGGGCCAAATGAGTTTCCAGTTTTTGTGTAGGAGAAAGGGGAACATTCTCTTAGGTAAACCAACAGTACCAAGCAAGATAATTCCCTCAGAGAATATACCAACCCAATCTTTCATGAATTCTCACAGGACCCCTATAAATTGCATCTTCACTGAATTCCTGTCCTCATATCTTTCCTTTACCTTAGAGAATGCTGCCTCAGTAACTCTTTTTTAAGCATAACTCAGATCATTTCAGAGATGCATGAGGGTTAACAGTTTTATTGAGGTATAATTGATGCAAAGCATAATATACATATTTATTGTGTACAATTTTATGAGTTTTGATCTGTATACATCTGCAAATCCTTTACCACGGTGTGGGTAATGAGCATAACCACTACCTCCATCAACTTGCTTGTTCCTCTTATAATCTCTTCCTTCATCCCTTCCCACCCACCCCTTCCACATCACCTCCATTCTCATGCAACCACTGATCTTCTTTCCATCATTGTAGATTAGTTTGCAATCCACAGAGCTTTATGTAAATGGAATCATACAATATGTACTTCTTTTTCTGATTACTTTCAGTCACCATAATTATATTAAGGTGTCGCAGAAAAGAACAAACCTGACTTTATATTAGATCTATTTCTTCGGGGCTAACCCTTATGCTTTATTGCACGTGCTTTATTGTCATGCTGGCTCAGCACCAGTGTAAAGGAATGTTGCCTATACCCTGAAACATACATGATGAAACATTTCTCAAGGCTCTGACATCTCAAGGTGTAACACTTATTTGCAGAACAGAAAATAACTACTGTCTTGTTGGAAGCTTATAGGAACATTGTAACCAGAGCTACACTGACAGCTCCAAGTGCCAAGGATTCCTGCACCAAGAGGTTTGCAACAACCAGCTACATCCCCTCACCTTTTAGTATAAAAGAAGCCTGCATTCTGACTTGAACAAGATGGTTCTTTATACCACTAGTCCACCATCTTCTCAGTCTGCTGGCTTTCCAAAGTCCCTATACCTTTCCCCAACAACTCATATCTCCATTTATTGGCCTGTCCTGCAATGAGTAATATGAAATTGGATTCTCTAACAAAGGTTCATCCAGAAACCTATTTCTTTGTATTGCTAATTACTATTCTGGCTTCCCTGGTAGCTCAGCTGGTAAAGAATCTGCATGCAATGCAGGAGACCTGGGTTTGAACCCTGGGTTGGGAAGTTCCCCTGGAGAAGGGAATACTACCCACTTCAGTATTCTGGCCTGAGGAATTTCATGGACTGTATAGTCCATGGGATTACAAAGAGTCCGACACAACTTTAACTTCATTCTAGTTATGAGTAGGAGAAGGCAATGGCAACCCACTCCAGTGTTCTTGCCTGGAGAATCCCAGGGACTGGGGAGCCTGGTGGGCTGCCATCTATGGGGTCGCACAGAGTCGGACACGACTGAAGCAACTTAGCAGCAGCAGCAGCAGTCCATGAGTAAACCTCAGTCTGTTTATTGGCATACTTATTGATGGACATTTGGGATATTTTGAGTTTTGGCTTATATTAACACATTGTTGACTGAGAGGTTTTTGCAGAAATTAATGTTTGTAGCCAGCAATTTGTTATGTAAGTGACTACTGAAACATACCAGTCCATAATATTGAGGTAACAAAAGACATATTAATATGTCTGTGGTAAATATATGGTTAATTGTTCTGAATGCAATACCAGACTTTGTATGGGCACATTCTTTCCTTTCTCTTAGGTAAATACAAGGACTGGGATAACTAGGTCATGTGGTATGTGTGTATTTAAATATTTTAGGAACTACTCAGTTGTTTTCAAAAGTGCATGTGACATTTTATGTTCTGATCAATGGCACTTGAGAGTTCTAGTTACTTCACAGTCTCATCATCACTTTGCATGATAACATTTTTTTAATTTAAGAAAGTCTTGGACAACTGGCACTCTAGGATGCATCTGGATCCCAGGGTAACAGTGGGAATCCCAGGCCTATAGCTTCCTCCCCATCCACCTGGTGTGCATTTCTTGGCCCGGGGCCAGGAGTGAAGGGATTTTAGAACCTGGGCAATTTTTTCCCTCAGGTTCCTGAACCAGGGCTAACCACCAGGAAGGGGAAGGGTTCCTCCCCAATATGCTTCTTGACATATGATGGACCGTCTCAGACACTGGAATTCACTTTGAAGTTTCACTGCCAACTGACTTCAGCTGGTGAGCATATTTAGAAATGTTGCCAAAAGAAAGACATCCTTCCTGCATCATTTTCTGTCAGTGGACACTGTTTGTGTATGGAGAAATTTTACTTGTTTATTTCCACCGCCACAATAATGAAGAAACATCAGAGAATTAGAGTAATAAAAATGCAGTAATATTAAAAGAAAGTTGATGATTGGCAGAAACCAACACAATTCTGTAAAGCGATTATCCTTCAATTAAAAGATAAATTTAAAGCTAAAAGAAAAAAATAAAGCACTGTCTTAAATGTTTTAAAAAGAAATTCTAATTAGTATGTTGTGGCATCTCATTGTCTTAATGACTAATGATACTGAATATGTATTTATGTGCTTAAGTCATATATTTTCTGTGGTGTGCTGTCCATTCAGACCTTATATCTTATATGGTAGACTATTCAAATATTTTGTCCCTTTTTCTTACCTTTTAAGAGTTATTTATACATTTAGGGTACAGATTTTTTTTATTAGATATATAATTTGCAAATATTTTCTCCCAGTTGGAAGCTTATCTTTTAAACACTTTATTGATACCTTTCAAATAGTAGAAGTACAGAATTTTGATGACATTCACAAAGATTTTCTCTGATGTTCTTCTCCAGAAATGTTGTAGGTTTTTAATTTATTTATTGGTGGTAAAAATATGGCTAGCATGAGATTTACTCTCTCAACAAATTTTTTGGTGTTCAACTACTGTGTTGGTTACTGTAAGCATAGTGTTGTACAGTAGAACTCTGGAACTCTTCCTTCTCACATGACTGAAACTCTATACTATTTCACAGTATTCTGTTTCCCCTTCCTGCAGACCCGATCAAGTGTTACCAAATGCCAATTGCTATGCCCGATGCACAGTGAGGCCAACAAACCAAAACATTGGAGTTTGGAAAAGTTTTACTGTGGGGCCATGCAAGGAAAATGAGTGGCTCATGCTCAAAAAACATGGAACTCCCCTAACTCCCGAAAAGGGTTTCAGCAAAGCATTTTTTTCAGGGCAAGATGAGGGAAGGGTATGTGATCACCTTGTGCACAATTCTGATTCGTTGATGTTGAGGTAACAAGGTAGTGTCACAGGTGTTAACATTATCAATTCTTAAGTGCCAGAAGATCTGGGGCTACATGCTCACGATCATCAAGTAGTTCATTTATTCCTTCGGGTGGTGGATTTTAGCATCTGAAAAACTCAGGAAATCTGCATGAAACACTATTATCCAGTACATCAAAGAGGTGCTACAGCAAAGGATACAGGGGAAGGGAGACTGTTCCAGGAAGGTCCCCTTGGGTCCTGCTGGGTTACACAACCACCATTCTGCTTTCTGTTTCTCTGAGTTTGATGAATTTAGCAATGTTTTGTAGTTTTCAATGCAAAAGTCCTTTACCATTTTGATTAATTCTCTGAGCATTTCATTTTTTTTTTTTTTCATGCTGTTGGAAATGGGAATGTTTTCTTTTTCTTCTTCTATTTTCAAAATTGAAGCATAATTAATTTACAGTGTTATGTTGGTTTCAAGTTACAGCAGATTCTTTTCCATGAAATGTTATTACAAGACACTGATTATAGTTCTCTGTGCTATAAAATAGGTCTTTGTTGTTTACCTATTTTATAAGCAGCCCACTCTAGTACTCTTGCCTGGAGAATCCCATGGACAGAGGAGCCTGGTGGGCTGCAGTCCATGGGGTTGTGAAGAGTCAGACACGACTGAGTGACTTCACTTTCACTTTTCACTTTCATGCATTGGAGAAGGAAATGGCAACCCACTCCAGCATTCTTGCCTGGAGAATCCCAGGGATGGAGGAGCCTGTTGGGCTGCCATCTATGGGGTCACACAGAGTCAGATACGACTGAAGCAACTTAGCAGCAGCAGCAGCAGTATGTATATGTTAATCCCAACTTCCTAATTTTTCCTCCCCCTCACCTTTCCCCTTTGGTTTGTTTTCTAAGTTTATTTTCTAGGTCTGTGGGTATGTTTCTGTTTTGTAAGTCAGTTCATTTGTGTGTTTGTTTAGGCTCCACATATAAATGATATCATATGATATTTGTCTTTCTCTGTTAAGGTTGAGAAACCTAATCAACCTACCACATACATAGAAATACAAATAGCAATTTAGACAAAATGAGGTGACAAAGGAATATATATCAAAGGAAAGAAGGAGCTAAAAACCCAGAAGAAGAACTAAGTCACTTGGAGATAGGTAATTTACCCAGAAATGTTTTCTTAATTTCCATCTTGAGTTATTCACTGTTAGTGTATAGAAATTCAACTGATTTTTGTATATTGTTTTTGTACCCTGCAACTTTATTGAATTTATTTGTTTACAACTCTTTTTTAAATTATGTAGAATGAAAGAGGTCTCTTGTTTTTCCTATTCTGTTGTTTTCCTCTATTTCTTTGCATTGATCACTGAGGAAGTCTTTCTTATCTCTCCTTGCTATTCTTTGGAACTCTGCATTCAGATGCTTATATCTTTCCTTTTCTCCTTTGCTTTTCGCCTCTCTTCTTTTTACAGCTATTTGTAAGGCCTCCTCAGACAGCCATTTCGCTCTTTTGCATTTCTTTTCCATGGGGATGGTCTTGGTCCCTGTCTCCTGTACAATGTCACGAACCTCCGTCCAGAGTTCATCAGGCACTCTATCAATCAGATCTAGTCCCTTAAATCTATTTCTCACTTCCACTGCATAATCATAAGGGATTTGATTGAGGTCATATCTGAATGGTCTAGTGGTTTTCCCTACTTTCTTCAATTTAAGTCTGAACTTCGCAATAAGGAGTTCATGATCTGAGCCACAGTCAGCTCCTGGTCTTGTTTTCGCTAACTGTATACAGCTTCTCCATCTTTGGTTGCAAAGAATATAATCAATCTGATTTCGGTGTTGACCATCTGGTGATGTCCATGTGTAGAGTCTTCTCTTGTGTTGTTGGAAGAGGGTGTTTGCTATGACCAGTGCATTCTCTTGACAAAACTCTATTAGCCTTTGCCCTGCTTCATTCCGTGCTCCAAGGCCAAATTTGCCAGTTACTCCAGGTGTTTGTTGACTTCCTACTTTTGCATTCCAGTCCCCTATAATGAAAAGGACATCTTTTTTGGGTGTTAGTTCTAAAAGGTCTTGTAGGTCTTCATAGAACCGATTAACTTCGGCTTCTTCAGCATTACTGGTTGGGGCATAGGCCTGGATTACTGTAATATTGAATGGTTTGCCTTGGAAACGAACAGAAATCATCCTGTCATTTTTAAGATTGCATCCAAGTACTGCATTTCGGACTCTTTTGTTGACCATGATGGCTACTCCATTTCTTCTAAGGGATTCCTGCCCACAGTAGTAGATATAATGGTCATCCGAGTTAAATTCACCCATTCCAGTCCATTTTAGTTCACTGATTCCTAGAATGTCGACATTCACTCTTGCCATCTCCTGTTTGACCACTTCCAATTTGCCTTGATTCATGGACCTAACATTCCAGGTTCCTATGCAATATTGCTCTTTACAGCACCGGACCTTGTTTCTATCACTGGTCACATCCACAGCTGGGTATTGGTTTTGCTTTTGCTCCATCCCTTTATTCCTTCTATAGTTATTTCTCCACTGAGCTCCAGTAGCATACTGGGCACCTACCGACCTGGGGAATTCCTCATTCAGTATCCTATCATTTTGCCCTTTGTTACTGTTCACGGGGTTCTCAAGGCAAGTATACTGAAGTGGTTTGCCATTCCCTTCTCCAGGGGACCACATTCGGCTGTGGTCCATGTGATTAGATCAGCTAGTTTCCTGTGATTATGATTTCAGTTTGTCTGCCCTCTGGTGCCCCCTAGCAATACCTACCGTCTTATTTCGGTTTCCCTTACCTTGGTCGTGGAAAATCTCTTCACAGCCGCTCCAGCAAAGTGCAGCTGCTGTACCTTACCTTGGACGAGGGGTATCTCCTCAAGGCCCCCCCTCCTGACCTTGAACGCGGAGTAGCTCCTCTCGGCCCTCCTGCGCCCGCGCAGCCACCGCCTGTTGGACGTGGGGTAGCTCCTCTCGGCCACCGGCCCTGGCCTCAGGCGTGGGGTAGCTCCTCACGGCCGCACCTCTTTGCGTGGCTCGTTGCGCCCGGGCCGGCGTCTCTCGTGTCGCGTCTGCGCCGCCGGGGCCGGCGTCTCTCGCGTCGCGTCTGCGCCGCCGGGGCCGGCGTCTCTCGCGTCGCGTCTGCGCCGCCGGGGCCGGCGTCTCTCGCGTCGCGTCTGCAAAGAAATAGAGGAAAACAACAGAATAGGAAAAACAAGAGACCTCTTCAAGAAAATTAGAGATTCCAAGGGAACTTTTCATGCAAAGATGGGCTCGATAAAGGACAGAAATGGTATGGACCTAACAGAAGCAGAAGATATTAAGAAGAGGTGGCAGGAATACACAGAAGAACTGTACAAAAAAGATCTTCACGACCAAGATAGTCACGATAATGTGATCACTGACCTAGAGCCAGACATCTTGGAATGTGAAGTCAAGTGGGCCTTAGAAAGCATCACCACGAACAAAGCTAGTGGTGGTGATGGAATTCCAGTTGAGCTATTTCAAGTCTTGAAAGATGATGCTGTAAAAGTGCTGCACTCAATATGCCAGCAGATTTGGAAAACTCAGCAGTGGCCACAGGACTGGAAGAGGTCAGTCTTCATTCCAATCCCAAAGAAAGGCAATGCCAAAGAATGCTCAAACTACCGCACAATTGCACTCATCTCACACGCTAGTAAAGTCATGCTCAAAATTCTCCAAGCCAGGCTTCAGCAGTATGTGAACCGTGAACTCCCAGATGTTCAAGCAGGTTTTAGAAAAGGCAGAGGCACCAGAGATCAAATTGCCAACATCCGCTGGATCATGGAGAAAGCAAGAGAGTTTCAGAAAAACATCTATTTCTGCTTCATTGACTATGCCAAAGCCTTTGACTGTGTGGATCACAATAAACTGTGGAACATTCTGAAAGAGATGGGAATCCCAGACCACCTGACCTGCCTCTTGAGAAACCTGTATGCAGGTCAGGAAGCAACAGTTAGAACCGGTCATGGAACAACAGACTGGTTCCAAATAGGAAAAGGAGTACGTCAAGGTTGTATATTGTCACCTTGCTTATTTAACTTATATGCAGAGTACATCATGAGGAACGCTGGGCTGGAAGAAGCACAAGCTGGAATCAAGATTGCTGGGAGAAATATCAATAACCTCAGATATGCAGATGACACTACCCTTATGGCAGAAAGTGAAGAGGAACTCAAAAGCCTCTTGATGAAAGTGAAAGAGGAGAGTGAAAAGGTTGGCTTGAAGCTCAACATTCAGAAAACAAAGATCATGGCATCTGGTCCCATCACTTCATGGGAAATAGATGGAAAAACAGTGGAAACAGTGTCAGACTTTGTTTTTTTGGGCTCCAAAATCACTGCAGATGCTGATTGCAGCCATGAAATTAAAAGACGCTTGCTCCTTGGAAGGAAAGTTATGACCAACCTTGATAGTATATTAAAAAGCAGAGACATTACTTTGCCGACCAAGGTCCGTCTAGTCAAGGCAATGGTTTTTCCCGTGGTCATGTATGGATGTGAGAGTTGGACTGTGAAGAAAGCTGATCGCCGAAGAATCGATGCTTTTGAACTGTGGTGTTGGAGAAGACTCTTGAGAGTCCCTTATACTGCAAGGAGATCCAACCAGTCCATTCTAAAGGAGATCAATCCTGGATGTTCATTGGAGGGACTGATGCTAAAGCTGAAACTCCAATACTTTGGCCACCTCATGAGACGAGTTGACTCACTGGAAAAGACTCTGATGCTGGGAAAGGTTGGGGGCGGGAGGAGAAGGGGACGACGGAGAATGAGATGGCTGGATGGCATCACCGACTCTGTGGACATGAGTTTGAGTGTACTCCGGGAGTTGGTGATGGACAGGGAGGCCTGGCGTGCTGTGATTCATGGGGTCGCGGAGAGTCGGACACGACTGAGCGACTGAACTGAACTGAACTGAGAATGAAAGAGACCAAATAAGATCATCAAAAGGGGAAATCTCTTGCTTGTTTGGAAACTAAGGAAAAACATAAATTGGATAATTTTTATAGGAACATTGAACAATGTAATGGGGGGGTGTCTTCAGCAGCAGTTTTATCCAAAGAGTTTCTTCACAGAGCCCTTTATTACATCAGCCCTCAATAAAAACTGAGGATGTAAGGCTAAATCGTAGTGCTATGAAGACATTTCTGTGATTGATTGATTTCTAATTATGACGTGAACTGAAGGAAAACATGACAGTGTGACTTCCATGTGTCTAGGACTGATAGGCTTATTTCTGAAGTGCACACTGTAGAAATAGGAGGAAAAAAGAACTTTATATTAAGTTGTGAAATTATGGTCAAATATTAAAAATGAGTATCTTTTCCATCTTCTATAGCATAAAATATATTACTTCTATATTATACTAAAATAAGAAATGTTTTATTGATTTTTACAAAGTTTTGAGGATCTTTATGTAAAAGTCCATCTCAGTTAAAAGAAGCTCTTAATATTAAAAATCTTAATTATAACCACAAAGTAGCAAAAATCTTTAAATAACTTTTGTAAACTGTTGCAACTTAAATTGTGAAACTCTTAATTTCCACTTTAAATCATTTTAAAAGGAGACCTAATTAGGGATCTTTATATAAAGCACTTTAGACAAAACTTCTTAAATTAGGTATAAACAGAAAAGCAAACAAGAAGGTAAACTATCACTGCAATAAGGAAACGAAATGTGTGTGAAAGCGTTAATAAGAATATAATAGACTTCTACAACTACACTCAGGAGAGAGATGGGAGCTTATATATAGTCTTTTCTTTTTAAATAAATGAAGAGGGGAATAGAAAGTAGGATAATCAAGATGGCTGGAACACAGCTCCTTAAAATTAGGTTTTCAATTTGCACAACTGAAGGAATAGTATTATTTTCTGTAAAGGCCCATGAGTAAACACAAGTAGTAAAGCAGCAGGCAAAACAAAATAGAAAATGTGAATGAAACAGAATGGCTTACATTTGGGATACTGAAATCAACCAGCTTGACTTAATAAATTATTTTGGGGAAGCCAAACAGAACTTGAAAACAACAGTATTATTTTTGAAAGAAATCCATTTTATAACCAAAAAAGCCAAGATCAGTGAATTCTACCTCAATTTTTATTACTGACTAAATCTGAGTAAGTAAAAGAAGAGGGAAGAGATGCTAATACTTTGGGGGATGGAAATGAAAAATGATAATGATTAGTGGTAATACTTTGTACCTCTTTTCAGTGACTCATGAGCATGATCATTGTGATCACATGCAAAATCTAAAATATTTACTACCTGACCCTTTATGGGAAAAGTTTTCTCATGTTTAGACTGAAAACATTTGAATTATCTTCCACTTAGTTGTTACATCTGCAAGAGAAATGGAATAAAAATCGTTACTAGAAATGATTGTATGTACTTGACAATACTGGAGTCTAATATACATTTATCATGACAATAAGCAACTTAGTAGTAGGAAAATGACTTTAAAAGGATTTGTTGTTGAAAGAGTATTAATTCCTCTTTTTTGATCATTTGATTCCCAAAACTCAGTGAAGAGAAATGGTGTTTTGTTGTCCTTTCTCAATGATCTCAAAATGATTTTCAACCATTAACTAAGCCTCCTGGCAAATATTATCCCTCTTTTACAAATACAAAATTCAGAGCAATGAGAACTTAAATTACTTCATTAGAACCAGGTGGTAAAATGATAGAGGAATTTGGAACAAAATTATTCTCACAAGTTAGTTTTATTTTATCCCTTGATTATTCTCCAGCTTCAGCATACAGTTTAAATGCTTTTAGAAATGTTTCCAATTCATTTTCTTTTTTGCCGCTTGGTTTAAAAGTAGGACAAATACTAACTTGAGAAGTTGTGACTATTTTGGCCATTACAATCAAACAAACCTACAAAATAAAACTTGATCAACACTTCATTCATATTCTTGGTCATCCCTAGAATGTAAGAGTCAGGTGAGGGTCAAGTAAAACAAAACGTACAGTTTCAGAGGAAACTGAAAATATTCAAAATGGAAAAAAGAAAGAATTTAATTAAAGGCTTAAAATGTGCTGAAACTGTTCTTTCATTCTTTTCTGTGTATCAGTACTTTGGTTTAAGCCTAGAAAACAAAGTATACTGAGTTGTTGAACAAGGAGATATGGTTTCATATTCATTCCGCGAGAGTAGAATAACCAAATCACTAAAATGAGAAAGAAGAGCCTGAAGGTTTATGCCTCTTCTTGAAACTGAAGGAATTATCTCTCAATATCTGAAATTCTGTTTCTTTGTCAAAGTGCAGTTCAAAAGTTGAGTCCTCCGTGAAGTATTACTTCTGCTTGGAAGGCTTATCACATCTCCCTCCATACTCTCTTAGAATTGTGTAGAACCTCTCTCACAGGGGTGCTGCAGTGTGGCACCCAGCCCAAGGATCAAGCAACATGAGTATCACCTGGAAACTTGTTAGAAATGCTAATTCTCAGATTCTTCACAGACTGTCTGAGGCAGAAATTCAGGGTGTGGGATCCAACAGTCTATCTGTTAACAAGTCCTCCGGGTGTTTCCAATCCCCACTAAAACCTGAGAACTATAGTTTTCGCAACTTGTACAATATTTCATTTCTGTTTTATTGTAGCTTGCAACAATTCCTCCACTCGGTCTCCAAGGCTGCAGGTATGTCTGTTTAGTCATTGTTTTTTTATCTTGAACTCCTCATATTGCTAAGACCATGGAGTTTACAGTATTTTGCATTCAGTATTAACTCAATGAATATTTCCTGTTAAATTGATATTATACTTGATTTTGGTATGTCAATACATCACATTAGTTATAAAATAGATACTATTGGATATTTTTCCTAGAAAAATAGCATAGTACTTGAGAAAATAATTTTACATATTTTCCCTTGATCCAATGAGTCTTTAAAAACAAACAAAGCAAAAAAATAACTGACACAGGTTTTCAAAGTCTGGTATTCTTGTACCATCTTCAGAGAAGGTTCCTTAGTGATTCTGCTGTGTGCTTCTTATCCTGTTGGTGAAATTGTAATGATTGACTGCAAGCTTTGAAATCAGATCAATAGAAATTTTATCCCAGCTCTGCTACATTTTCTCTGTGCTTGTTCAACGTACTTAACTTTTATATTCTTGAGTTTCTATCTGAAAAACAGGGTATAATGCTCATTTTGCTAAGTTGTTACGAGGTTTAAAAATAAAAACTGACACATGTAAAGTAATCAATAAACATATGCTGTTATTTAATTTTTGGTTTTATTATTATCAACTTGAGGAAAGAACAAATATACATTTTCTACTGTTAATAATCATAGTATGTTCAACTGATTATTCAAAAAGTACTGCATAATTGCTCTACTGTGAAAGAACATAGTATTTTTGCACTAGGGAAAAAATATCTGGACAATGGTTTATTCTCTAAATTGTCCAATTGATGAAATTACTTTTTTCTAAAGCCTGAGTTGTTGCAAAACCCTTAATAAGAGACAACATGCTGTTTAAGAAAGAATTGTAGACTTGAAATCAGAAGGCCCACATTACAGTCCTAGTTCCCTTCTCTTCATGGTTAGGATTTGAGTTTAGGTTACAAATCAAGGTGCAAGTTACTTAGCAATCTGAACTTCAGTTTTTCACCTTTGTAAAATAAAACCAATAATTTGTAAATTAGTTAATTTCATTGGGTTTCTAAAAGAAATAACAAAATCATAAATGTAAAAGTTGAAAAGTAGTACATAAATACAAGGTGCAAAAACACCTTGCTGTGGCTATTATTATAGTATAAAATCAAGATTCTCCGCTACTCATTATTTGCTAGTTTCTTGTGTTATGTGGACATGGTTTGTTTTGGAGACCAAGTGAGAACAAATTGAGTAATATTATTTTAATTTATTTTTAGTTTTTATTTTATATTTGAGTAGAGTTGATTTACAGTGTTGGGTTAGTTTCAGGTGTACAACAAAGTGATTCACTATACACACACACACACACATATATCCATTCCTTTCCAGATCTTTTTCCCATATAGGTTATTACAGAATATTGAATAGAGTTCCTTGTGCTGTAAATTAGGTACTTGTTGGTTATCTGTTTTATATATAGTAGTGTGTATATATTAATCCCCCTTCCATGTTCTTGTTGAGGTACTCATACCTGCTAAGAATGGGGTTCAGAACTTTGAAACATTGTGCATGCACTAATAAAATGCTATTCGACACAAATGACTTCTGCTCTGACAACTGACCCTGCTTGGATTTAAATTGGTGTCCATGAGGTATGTGGCATTGCACTGTATCATGCAGGGCTATCAGATTCTCTGCCTTTGAAGGGAAAACGTATTTTCTGGCTTACTGTCACTACAGTCCTAGTTAATCAGTTCCCTGGTGCTTCGCTTTATGACTTCAGGCTGTGCAGTAGTTCTGCAGTAAAACTACATTCTCACAGGGCTTTTGATTTTATTTGAAGTTCTCGTGCTTATGCTTGAGTTTTCTATTTCTTAATATTTATGAATGGCATACAAGCTTGATGGCAGTTTTAGAATCAGCCAAGAAGTCCCCCAGGATGTCTGATCTGGCTGTTTTTATAAAAGAACAACCACCACCAGCCCCTTTCCTTTGCTTACTCTGGAGGTTAAGTCAACAAAACCATAAGACACATGCCTAAAATTTGGAGCTTCTCTTGCTTTTTTGATTGAGGGTTAGAGATAGATCCTCTGTAACCATTAGCTACTAAATGTGATGCATACATCAAGGAAGGATTCCCTAGAAAGGTAGACAGAAGGACAAGCTTGCCCCCCTACAGTATAAGACTTTGATAAGGAGTGATCTCAGTCATTGGGAAGATAGCTCAGGATTGAAGTAATTTCCAAAACCCAACTGGGATGGACTATCCAGCCTGGGTACTAAGGTATCCAAAAACGTAGGCTATGGCTACAGGAATAATACAGTAAGGAAATACAGAAAAGCATGAGAGGACACCGGAAGTACCATTAATATGACTATGTAGTATATTATGTTTCATCTGTATGCTTTTCTGTGTCTTCCAGATTTCATGTAGTGAACATGTATTATTTTTCTCAACAGGACAAACGTGCAGTGAGATATCAGAGGAAATAGTATAACATCTTACAAGATTTCTTCCTTCTCCATTCTTGTATTTCCAGAGGCGAGTATAGTGCCTGCATCCTTGTCAGCACTCAATAAATAACTGCTGAGTGGAAGAATTAATTCTTCTTGAAAAAAATTGCAGAGAAGTATGCTTCATATGGGGCTTCCCTGGTGGCTCAGTGGTCTTTATTACTGCCAATGCAGGAGACATGGGTTCAACCCCTGGGTCTGGAAGATCTTCTGGAGAAGGAAATGGCACCTCACTGCAGCATTCTTGCCTGGGGGATCCTGTGGACAGAGGAGTACGGTCCATGGTGTAGCAAAAGAGTCAGACATGACTTAGCGGCTGAACAATAACAACAACAATGCCTCATAGGATGATGAATATATTAAAAGAAAAATATAACAATGTATAGCGTTACAGTATGTTTGAAGTCATTGGATGGTTTTAATCGTATGAGTGATATAAGCTGAATTATGCTTTACAAAAATATCACTTTGGATACCATGCAAAAGTGACCTTTGGGGGAAAAAACAGAAATGCTTGACCATTAGAAAGCTATTCAAGACAAAAAAAATAAGTTGAACTGACATGGTTAGTAAGGAATGGTTGCTGTTAACTGTACTTTTGCATAACAATGCAATTATTGTTAGCAGATTGGATATAAGCTGTGGGGAACAAAGAGTGGTAAAAAAATGACTGCAGGTTTTTTGGAGTGAGGTGCAGGAATAATGATGTACCATTTCCTGAGAAGAATAGTGATGGGGGAAAGAATAATTGGGAGGAAGTGGAGAGGACATAATTCTCACATGTGAACTTCTCATTATGTATAAAAGATGGTTCATTAATACTAATCTTATTTATTTCTATAAATCTATATAGTTCAGGAGGGAAATCAGCATTGAAGATACAATTTGGGTGTTATATGATCAATGAATATGTTCACATTTAAACCAACATTTCTACATTTAAACCAGGGGATTGGGTGATTCTGTGGATAGATAGATTCACACACACACATATTGAAAATATTAGGTGAAGTCACTCAGCAAGATTGAGTGCTTTTCCTTAACAGTTTTCTGATGCTCAGGTTCAGGTGTGGATTAGGCAGACAGCTGGATTTAACCAAGGCTTATAGTGTGTAAAATGAGTATGACAGATTGAGAACAAGAGAGTGGAGGGGATATGAAAAGGAGTGCTTTACAATTACGGCAAACACTCTGTTGTATAATGTGAAAATTTCTCATGTCTATCAATATTCTTATAAGAATGTATCCAAATCAATTTATAACATATCCAAATGCATAACCATTTTTTTTTGATGTCTGCCAATATTGATGATGTTTTTGTAGCAGAACCCTCTGCACCTGCTCACATGTAAAATATGGCATGAAAAAGTGGACGTTGCTTTTTCCTGTGCTTATGTCAATAAAAATTAATGAACTCTCTTCCTGGGTACCGGAAACCTTTTTTCTACAATCAGTTTGATCAATGGTTTCTAAAATTGCTTTGTTCTTGAGTCGGAAGGTACCACTTTCTCATCTTCAGTCCAGAACTGGCCCTGCAAAAAATAAAAAAAATCCACAAGACATGCACTGAGAGGAAACACATGGCGAACACATGCTGTTCCTGTCTGGGGAAGGAGGCCTCCCTTTCCCTCTCCCCCACCATAGGACCCAACAGCACTCCCTTTGGGTTTGGGCCTGTGGCTAGCCCTGCCTCTCAGCCTTCCCTTTTCAGTTGCTGTGTATGCTCTGGTGAAGCCTCTAGAGGAAAGCACATTTTGCTAGAGAAAATCAAATCCCTGACAACAGACAAGAAGATTCACAACCCCAGCAGTTGATGATAGGATAACGGGTGGCTGACTTCATAACATGGCTGCAGTGAGACAAAATGTGCCAACTGTTAGGAAATGAAATGTAATAAACTTGCTATAAAAATAGATTTCGAACACCATAATATAAGGAGAAACAGGAAGCTGCAAAGGGAAAGTGGCAGGGCTATTAGAGAACTGAGTATTCAAGCTTTCATTAGACTTGGCTGCAGTTGGATATGTGCTCCAAGTTAGTGGCATGAACTGTTTGAGGACGGCTGAAGTTGACTCAGTTTTATTTAGGGTCCTTTTTTTCCTTGTTGTACCAGTATGCCATTGTAAATTAGGATTCTAACATTCAGAAGTGCCCTTTTCCCTTTATAGCCAAACTTAAAATCCTCTTAGTGTCTGCCTGAAGCTTTGGGAGGTGTGCTAACTCTTTTAGTCCACTAAGCAAACATTTAATTAATTAGCATTGTTGAGATGGAGCCATAAATATATGTAGAACGAAAAGGAGGGAGGGCTTAAGGTTTCGGTTCACTCTAAAGTGACCAGGATGTGGCCAGTTCCCATATTTATGTGACATTTGTCGTGGACAACAGAGATGGTGCTCTTGGGGACAAGTCAGTCTTCTGTTTGCCTAATGCCACAGTGTGATATTTCATGACTTGAAGGTGGGAGTAAACCCTTCTGCATAAAGAAGGCAATAAACAAGCCAAGGAACTAGGGAGCTCTTCTTAATTTCCCTCTGGCAACCCAAGTAAAATGAATTGTAAAAGCCACACTGTTCGGAATGTAAAGACCAGGCCCAATGTTCTTAATTTACTCCCAGGGAGCACTCAATCCAGCTGATTGTAACATAAGGAATTTAATAAAGTAAAAGCAAGTTATCTAGTCAGACCTCCTGCTGCTTTTTTATAATATCAAAATGAAAATAGGCTTAATTTGGTGTTATTATAATCGAATTCATTATGATATCCAAACATGTTTTATGCTTTCCCCCCCTTGGATATGATGTTGCTGCTGATTGTATGGTTGGGAAGGAGGTTAAATTGCTCACTTGTTGAATGCAGATTAACTAATTCTCAATGCTGAGGAATTGCTCACCAAACTTTACAGATAATTTATAAAATGTTCATTTCTAATGGAAATATGCTGGATAAACTGAGTCATTTTATTCTATTTAATGAAGAGATTATTAGATAAGTTTATATACAAGGCTGTTGTTAATCCAACATGAATTGTTTTTCTGTAAATTCATTGTAAGTACAAAAGATTAAATTTGAAATTATCAACAATGGCAATGCATCCTGGTCTGCTATGTGCTCTGCAGGCTTCGGCAAATGATATGAGTGTGCTCCATGCCCATGAGGCTGTTCAAGGAGACAAAGGAGTCACATTAGAAACTGAGCCTTAAAGAATACAGAGGACAACAGAAGTGTCAGTCATGAAGAGTTCAGAGAGTGAATTCAAACTATTCCCTTGCTGTATTCATGTTATAGTACCCCTTAAATAGAGAATTTAAGTTTTCCAACTTCCTACCTTTTGGTGATTTCTCATACCTCTCATTTGCCTTTTTGAAGATTGTGATCAACCGGATTTCATTAAGAATAGTGAAGAAACATCATTAATTCAGAATAATCAGGCTGGCTCATCAGAATGTGCCAAACATAACAAGCTGATGCTTGTAGAAAACTAGAGTTTAACATACCATATAGAATGGGAAGTGATATGTATATGCTGTATTCTAAACTTCCCAAATGATGATAGAATAGGGTGTTGGCTAAAAATGTTAAGCATGGAAAGGATTATGATATATTGCCAGACAGAAAATTGCTTGTAATACATAATAAAATCATCAGTCAATACAGGGAAGACTGTGATAACTGAGAAAATGGGTGAGATATACCTATAGATAAATGGGTAAGGCACACCATCTGTCTGCAGAATGACAGTGATGACTTGATTCCTGATCGGATCGGTACTTTATATATCAATCAATGACAAATTTATCTTCCCTGGTGGTTCAGACAGTAAAGAATCCGCCTGTAATGCAGGAGACCTGGGTTCAATCCCTGAGTTGGGAAGATCCCCTAGAGAAGGGAACGGCTACCCACTTCAGTATTCTTGCCTGGAGAATTCCATGGACAGAGGAGCCTGGCAGCCTGCTGTGCATGGGGCTGCACAAGAGTCAGACACTACCGAGCGACTAAGCACACACATTCACAATGACCAATTAAAGGAAGGGCAATTCCAGTGTGAAACAGAGACAGACCATAGCCAGTTCAGAATTCTTGGAGATAATTCTTAACTTTTCTGGTCACTTTCTAGGTGCCATGGGTGATGGTTGTTTGGACTTGCCATCATGTGTTTGTGTGTTATGGGTTAGGATGAGACATTTCTCTTTTGAGTCAGTAATTAGAATAAAAAGATCTTACTTTCCCTCCTCATAGCCCTCCATTTGTGATGAAGGGTTCCTATTCTCCCAGCCAGTAGACTGTGAGGCCTTCCTTCTAGAGGACCCCGACTTTACCGTTGTTCTTGGTTCTTAAGTAGGCATGGAAATAAAAGTATTAGTTATTTATTCTAGATAGGACTTCGAGAATTCAAACCCAACACAGTATTTTAGGATTTATGTTCAAGGAGAAAAAAGTGACCATAGAGTTGATCTGATGAGGAGAGTAGTTTATTGTCTGTCAGTCAAGATAAACTATGGCTAAGTTATCAGCAACCCTTAGGATATTTGAGTATGAAATAGGAGTCTCTCCTTCTGATTCACCCTCAGTGCACTGCTGACCAACTGCAAGACCTCAGCCTACTGATGGAAGAGATTGCTAGTGGAGTAGTCTCAGCAGCTAGATGGGAAAATTTTCTACAATAATAATTCTTTATATCTCAATGGGGGCTTCCCAGGTGGTGTTAGTGGTAAAGAACCCTCCTGCTAATGCAGGAGATGTAACAGACACGGGTTCAGTCCCTGGGTCGGGAAGATCCTCTGGAGGAAGGCGTGGCAACCCACTCCAGTATTCTCGCCTGCAGAATCCCATGGACAGAGAAGCCTGGCCTGTTTCAGTCCATAGGGTTGCAAAGAGTTGAAAATAACTGAAGCGACTTGGCACACACACACGCATATCTCAATGGGACTCTAAAATTTAAAGTAAGCACCAACATATGCTATTTACTTGATTGTCAATACAATCCCTAAACTATAAAATAAATGCAAATTGTAGGAAAAGTGAATTCATTCTTTCCTGATTTACTGAAACAGTTCATGATCTGTATGAGACAGCATCAGTTCAGTTCAGTCGCTCAGTCGTGACCGACTCTTTGTGACACCATGAATCACAGCATGCCAGGCCTCCCTGTCCATCAACAACTCCTGGAGTTCACTCAAACTCATGTCCATCGAGTCGGTGATGCCATCCAGCCATCTCATTCTCTGTCATCCCCATCTCCTCCCGCCCCCAATCCTTCCCAGCATCAGAGTCTTTTCCAGTGAGTCAACTTGTCGCATGAGGTGGCCAAAGTATTGGAGTTTCAGCTTTAGCATCAGTTCTTCCAATGAGACAGCATAAGTCAATATTATACTGTACATCAATAACTCATTTATTGCCTTTCTAAATCAATGACTTTATTTTTTTGGGCTCCAAAATCACTGCAGATGCTGATTGCAGCCATGAAATTAAAAGACGCTTGCTCCTTGGAAGGAAAGTTATGACCAACCTTGATAATATATTAAAAAGCAGAGACATTACTTTGCCAACCAAGGTCCGTCTAGTCAAGGCAATGGTTTTTCCCGTGGTCAGGTATGGATGTGAGAGTTGGACTGTGAAGAAGGCTGATCGCCGAAGAATCGATGCTTTTGAACTGTGGTGTTGGAGAAGACTCTTGAGAGTCCCTTATACTGCAAGGAGATCCAACCAGTCCATTCTAAAGGAGATCAATCCTGGATGTTCATTGGAGGGACTGATGCTAAAGCTGAAACTGCAATACTTTGGCCACCTCATGCGACGAGTTGACTCACTGGAAAAGACTCTGATGCTGGGAAAGGTTGGGGGCGGGAGGAGAAGGGGACGACCGAGAATGAGATGGCTGGATGGCATCACCGACTCTGTGGACATGAGTTTGAGTGTACTCCGGGAGTTGGTGATGGACAGGGAGGCCTGGCATGCTGTGATTCATGGGGTCGCGGAGAGTCAGACACGACTGAGCGACTGAACTGAACTGAACTGAACTGAAATCAATACCAATATATATCACACTGTTTTATTAGGTTAGGAAGGACACATACATGCATACTCTTCTAGAAACCAAGAACTGATGATAGAAATTAAATCACACAAGATCACAAAGCAATTAGAAAGTGAGCTGAAATTAGAACTAAAAGTTCTTACTCTTATTCTAATACTGATAAGGAAGATGGTCTCTGCCAATTATTTAATGTAGAGGCAGTCTGAGGCTGTATAGGTAGACTTAGTCTATATATATGTATGTAGATATGGTAGACACTAGCCACATCCTTCCAATTCAATATCTAACTACATATTACATATGATATTAAATTTAAAACTATCATTGACTTCCCAGGCAACATGTGGCATCCTTCTTTTCTAAATTTAAATAATTTCATTCTGAAAGTATAAAAAAGACCAGAGGCAGCAGCAAGACTTAATTGGACACATTTTTTAGTCAATGTTGCATTTGATTTCAACATTTTTGTCTTGTAATCACAAGCCTG
The DNA here is from genome assembly GCF_049115385.1 of Moschus berezovskii. Lineage (NCBI taxonomy): Eukaryota > Metazoa > Chordata > Mammalia > Artiodactyla > Moschidae > Moschus > Moschus berezovskii. Next base: position 82,002,990 of record NC_142462.1, read on the forward strand.
TACTAGCATTTTAAATGTAAGGATATTAGATGAATAGCATAGAAAAGTTAAACTGTCCTGGGGTGCCCTTGTTGGTGTTACAAAGAAGTTATTTTAGAAATATATATATATATATATTTTACATCAAAGCCTTTTCAAAGAGCTGGTTCAGGGAAGAATTGGTATTTACAAAAACTAGTATTTCTACAACTGCAAAGCCCACATTCTATTAAAAAGAATTCTCACTTCTCAAAAATTTAAAGAACTCCTAGAGTGCTAAATGCCGGAGAAGGCAAAGGCAAGCCACTCCAGTACTCTTGCCTAGAAAATCCCATGGATGGAGGAGCCTGGTAGGCTGCAGTCTGTGGGGTTGCTAAGGGTTGGACACGACTGAGCGACTTCACTTTCACTTTTTGCTTTCACACATTGGAGAAGGAAATGGCAACCCACTCCAGTGTTCTTGCCTGGAGAATCCCAGGGACGGGGCAGCCTGGTGGGCTGCAGTCTATGGGGTCACACAGGTTCGGACACGACTGAAGTGACTTATTAGCAGCAGCTACAGAGTGCTAAAGGCAGAGCTTTTTTAAGTAAATGAAATGGACCAGCTGTGAGAAAAAGCTGCACCATGATCCAGTGGAAAGCAATGGTCATAAACTCCACCTCCATCACTCTCGAGGCTTGTTTCCTTGAGAAGGAAGTAACATGAGACCTCAGTTTCCTCATGGGAGACCAAATGGGGTTGGAGTGTACAGTGTGTAAGCATCATTTCAGTTTTACTAACCTATGGTTGTAAAACCTATATTTTATAGCATTACATGTTTGGATTTGACTCCCTCATCAGTCTACCAAATAAGCTTCTTTTAGCATATCTACCAAGATTTCACTGAGCACACTTCTCCTTTTTTGACCATAGACCTCGGCTTTTTAAAAAATTCACCCATGTATTTCTGGAGATTCCTGTTTGCATGTGCTTGTGTATAAATCTCAGTCTTGCTGGTGGCCAGAGCTGTTCACTGAGCCTCTGTCAGGGACACTCAGCTCCACCACATCTACCAAAGCATTGCTGTTGCTCTGTTGGTCAGTTGCCACATTATCCAGACACTGTTTCCTTGAACTCCCAAGCTGTAGACCTTTGAGATCCAAGCACTATGATGTATTTCCTACAATCTCTCTGCCTCAGAACCAGTTTAGAAATGCCTTTTCTTCTTAAGGCTTCAATCCCAGTCACGGGACTGGACTGAGGAAAAGGCTAGGAAGTATTTATCTTTTCTTATTTATAGAACCCACACAGAAATTTACTTCTCAAGGATTCCTTTTCCTTCTAAGCAAATTATCGGTGCCTAGATTCCTGAGAAGGCAATGGCAAGCCACTCCAGTACTCTTGCCTAGAAAATCCCATGGACAGAGGAGCCTGGTAGGCTTCAGTCCATGGGGTCGCGAAGAGTTGGGTGCGACTGAGCGACTTCACTTTCACTTTTCACTTTCACACATTGGAGAAGGAAATGGCAACCCATTCCAGTGTTCTTGCCTAGAGAATCCCAGGGACTGGGGAGCCTGGTGGGCTGCCGTCTGTGGGGTCACACAGAGTCAGACACAACTGAAGTGACTTAGCAGCAGCAGCAGATTCCTGAGAGGTTGTGGAGCCCACAAAAGCCATCTCAATTTCTGCCAAATCAAGGCTTCTCTTTTACTGAACATTCACAAATATTTGTTGGTGGGAATTAATATTTTAGAATGGTGCATGTAATAATTAACTGCAATCTTCTTAATAAAGGGACAGGAAATTAGCACAAGGACACATACCTTCAGATTAGAAGTATCTTGTTCTTGGATCACATTGATTTTCCTATTAGAAAGTCTTTCATCTAAGATTTCCTCTTAGAAAACTCTAAATTTTCTCTCATTATCTGAGTGATATGGGTTGCCACTATCAAGTAGATATACATAAATGTGACTTCAACTTTAGAAAGAGGAGGTAATATTAATATAGGCATTGATTTAGAAAGGCAATGAATGAGTTACTAATATCAAGTATAATATGGACTGATATTGTCTCATATATATTATGAGCTCTTTTAGGTAACCTGGGAATAGTGGGTACACTTTTCCTACCATTTATATTTATTTCACAGTTCAGATGTTGTATTGACAATCAAATAAAATAGCATATATGGGAGTTTAAATTTTAGAGTTCCACTTAGATATAAGCAGAAGATATTAAGAAGAGGTGGCAAGAATACACAGAAGAACTGTACAAAAAAGATCTTCATGACCAAGATAATCATGATGGTGCAATCACTCACCTAGAACCAGACATCCTAGAATGCAAAGTCAAGTGGGCCTTAGGAAGCATCACTAAGAAAAAAACTAGTGGAGGTAATAGAATTCCAGTTGAGCTACTTAAAATCCTAAGAGATGATGCTGTGAAAGTACTGCACTCATATGCCAGCAAATTTGGAAAACTCAGTGGTGGCCACAGAACTGGAAAAGGTCAGTCTTCATTCCAATCCCAAAGAAAGGCAATGCCAAAGAATGCTCAAACTACTGCACAATTGCACTCATCTCACACGCTAGTAAAGTCATGCTCAAAATTCTCCAAGCCAGACTTCAGCAATACGTGAACTGTGAACTCCCAGATGTTCAAGCAGGTATTAGAAAAGGCAGAGGAACCAGAGATCAAATTGCCAACATCCACTGGATCATGGAAAAAGCAAGAGAGTTCCAGAAAAACATCTATTTCTGCTTCATTGACTATGCCAAAGCCTTTGACTATGTAGATCACAATCAACTGTGGAAAATTCTGAAAGAGATGGGAATCCCAGATCACCTGACCTGCCTCTTGATAAATCTTTATGCAGGTCAGAAAGCAACAGTTATAACTGTACATGGAACAACAGACTGGTTCCAAATAGGAAAAGGAGTACGTCAAGGCTGTATATTGTCACCCTGCTTATTTAACTTATATGCAGAGTACATCATGAGAAACACTGGGCTGGAAGAAGCACAAGCTGGAATCAAGATTGCCAGGAGAAATATCAATAACCTCAGATATGCAGATGTTACCACCCTTATGACAGAAAGTGAAGAAGAACTAAAGAGTCTCTTGATGAAAGTGAAAGAAAAGAGGGAAAATGTTGGCTTAAAACTCAACATTCAGAAAAGTAAGATCATGGCATCCGGTCCCATCACTTCATGGCAAAGAGATGGGAAAACATTGGAAAGAGTGGCTGACTTTATTTTTGGGGGCTCCAAAATCACTGCAGATGGTAACTGCAGTCATGAAATTAAAAGATGCTTGCTCCTTGGAAGGAAAGTTATGACCAACCTCGACTGCGTATTACAAAGCAGAGACATTACTTTGACAACAAATGTCCATCTAGTCAAGGCTATGGTTTTTCCAGTAGTCATGTATGGATGTGTGAGTTGGACTATAAAGAAAGTTGAGTGCTGAAGAATTGATGCTTTTGAACTGTGGTGTTGGAGAAGACTCTTGAGAGTCCATTGGAAAGCAAAGAGGTCCAACCAGTCCATCCTGAAGGAGATCAGTCCTGAGTGTTCATTGGAAGGACTGATGATGAAGCTGAAACTCCAATATATTGGCCATCTGAAGATAGGAGCTAACTCATTTTAAAAGACCCTGATGCTGGGAAAGATTGAAGCCGGGAGGAGAAGGAATGACAGAAGATGAGATGGATGGCATCACTGACTTAATGGACATAGGTTTGGGTGGACTCCGGGAATTGGTGATGGATAGGGAGGCCTGGCATGCTACAGTCTGACTCTGCAAAGGTTGGGACATGACTGAGCGACTGAACTGAACTGAGATATAAGAAATTATTATTAGTAGTAGTAGTACCATTAGTATTAACCACTGATAGACTATTCCCATCTGGCTTCTGAGGCTACTCTGCTAGCAGTCCATTTTATTTGTATGGCTTAGTTGCAAGAGTTTGAAATTTGCGGTCATATATGTGGGATCAAATTTGACTGTACCCCTCACTCTATGGCAGAGTAAGTTATTCACAGTTTGAACCAATTTTCTCATCTATTAAGTGGAGATAATAATTCATAGCTTGTAGAGATTCTCTGAAGATTAAATGAGCCCTAATATTAAAAGTACTTGATACATTAAATCTTAACAGATGTCATATATCTGAAGGGGTTCTTTCCCCTAGGTTTCTTATAGATCATCATTACCTCTTAGGATATAAGAAGTGCAGAATGTTAATGTGTGACATTTATTGTGAAAGCAAATTTACCTCTCTGGTTTTTAGATAGCTTAATGGGAAAATATGAAGGTTGGCTTCAAATGATATCCAAAGTCCCTGGAGTTCTAAAATTAGTGATTCAATAATTTTAACTGTTTAATTCATTAATTAAATAATATAACTTTTTCTCTTTGATACCTGTCAAATCACTTTAAAAACTATTGTCGTACTCCATTTATTTTCTAATAAATTTTTGACAGCATAAATTAGACATTCAAGAAATCCACTGAGTTTTGTTAAATTAAGCCTACATAATACTGAGAGGGGTTTGAAAAAATAGACTCTTGTATTATGATTATCACACATTATTTAATGAGGGATCATATAGAGTTTCCAGATGCTACTTATTTTTAGTGGTAGATTATAATTAACTTTATTCTACCTATCAGGCAATACACTATAGGTTGTTTCCTCATTTATCTTCATTGCTCTATGTATGCAAAAATTAACTGACTAAAATCAATCATTTTATTTTTTATTGAATATATTTGTATACATGTTATGTTAGATTCAAGTGTACAACATAATGATGTGACCTTTAATTACATTAAAAATGATCACCACAATGAGCCTAGTACCCATTTGTCCTCATACAAAATTATTACAGTGACCATATTTCTTATGGTGTATATTACATCCCTGTGACTTATTTATTTTAGAGTTGGAAGTTTGTCTCTTAGTCCCCTTTACCTATTTTGCCTGATTCCCTAGCCTCATGTGGAATTCCTCTCTGTGAATGTGTTTTCATTTTGTGTGTTTTGCTTTTAAGATTGCACATATAAGTGAAATAATAGGTATTTGTCTTTGTCTGACATATTTCATTCAGCACGATACCCTCTAGATCCATCAGTATTGTCACCAATGACAAGATTTCATTTTTTAGGATGAATAATATTCCATTGTGTGTGTGTTTATCTGTATCTATATATATCACTTCTATTCCCATTCATCTATCAGTGGACACCTAGGCTGCTTCCATACCTTACCTTTTATAAATAAAGCTACAGTGAATAGAGGAGTGTAGATATCTTTTTGGATTAGTGCTTTTGTTTTCTTCAAAAACATAGCCAATGGTTGAATTGTTGGACCATATGGTAGTTCTATTTTTAATGTTATGAGGAATATCCATACTATTTTCTGTAGTGACTGTACCAATTTATATTCTGACCAATAATGTATGAAGATCCCCTGTTCTCCATATCCCCACCAACACTTATTATTTGTCCTGTATGATGATAGTCATTCTGAAAGATATAAGGTTAAATTTCATGGTGGTTTTGATTTGCATTTTCCTGATAATTAATGATGTTGAGTACTTTTTCCCATATGTGTTGGCCATCTGTGTGTTTTCTTTGGAAAAATATCTTTTCAGGTCTTCTGGCCATTTTGAAATCAGATTTTTTTTTTTGATACTGAATTGCATGAAATATTTGATATTTTGGATATTAACCTTTGACTATTTGCCTTATTAAATGTATTGTTTATGAATATATTTGCCTACTCAGTTTGCTGTCTTTTTTGTTTTGCCATGCAAAATCATTTTAATTTGTTGCACTACCATTTATAGTTGCTTTTATTTCCCTTACTTGAGGAGATATATCCAAAAAATACTGCTAAGACTAATGTGAAAGAACATATTGCTTATATTTTCTTCTAGAAGTTTTATGGTTTCAAGTCTTACATTTAAGTCTTCAATCTATCTTGAGTTTATTTTTATATATGATGGGAGTGAGTGGTCCAGATTCATTCTTTTCCATGTAGCTGTCCAGTTTCTGCATATAATTTATTGAAAAGATTGTCTTTCCCCCATTGTATATTCTTATCTCTTTTATCATAGGTTATTTCATCTTATAAAGCTTATGGGTTTATTTCTGGGCTCTCTGTTCTGTTGATCTATTTGTCTATTTTTTTTCGGCAGGGAGGGCTCCTTGAAATCAGGAAGTGTGATACATCCAGCTTTGTTCTTTCTCAAGTTTGCTTTGACTAATTGAGGTCATTTTGGTTTTCATATAAATTTTAGAATTGTTTCTTTTAGTTCCTTAAAATTATCAATGAGATTTTGATAAAGATTGAATTAAATCCATAAATTGACTTAGTTAATATGGATATTTTAATAACATTAATTCTTCTAACTTATGAGCTGAGCATGATATAGCTTTCCAATTATTTGTATCATTTTAAATTTATTTCAACAACATTGTATAGTTTTCAAAGTATAGGTCTTTCACCTCTTTAGTTAGATTTACTCCTAGTTATTTTATTCTTTTTAGTATAACTGCAAATGTCATTGTGTTTTAATTTTGGTTTCTGATAATTTGTTATTAGTATATAGAGAGGCAACAGATTTCATTATACTAATTTTTTATCTTGTTTGCTGAATTCATTGATTAGTTGTGATAGTTTTCTTTATGGAATCATTAGTGTTTTCTATGTATAGTATTACACAATCTGCAAAAAGTTACTTGTCAATTTGAATTCCTTTTATTTCTTTGTTTCATTGTTTAACATATACCTTTACAAATTTTATTAAAGAATGAAATGAAATAATTTAATTGAATAATAATAATTATATAGTTTTAATTAAAGAAAACATTTTAAAAATCAGAAAACAGGTAAAAATAGAAGTCATTCATCTGTACCTTCATATCTCTAATGCAGCCACTATTATTATTTATACTTGAGCAATGTGATTTTCTGGCTTTAAATTAGTTAGGTGTTTTCTTCTCACTCATTTTGATGATGAATTGCTTAAATGCATTCTTTCGGTATTTGTGGATAACAGATTTTTAGACAGGCAAGAATTAACCTAAGTTTCATGTGAATATCTGAGACTGAATACCACTCATTGGAATTTAAAATGATTGATAACAATATAACAGAATTTTACCATGTAGAATTCAAGTAAACATATTATAGTATATAGAGCTTGAAACAGATAAAAATGTGACATTTGGGAGACATCCAAATCCCAGCTTTTATAACTCTTTCAAAGATACCTGCTGACCTATTCAGAAGAGTTAGTATCCTGATTCACAATACAAATATCATAAATTCCCTTTCCATGTCCTCAAGCACTAAAGAGAAGCAACACTCGTGTTAATATAAGTTTTCTTTGCCACCTTCCAAACTTTATGACCTTTCCATCCTTGACCTAATTATATAAGACAAACAGTAATTATTTTGCCTGTAGGTTTGCTTATCTCCTGGAATTCCACAGAGAGAATGGGTAATCATAAATGTAAGAATAGAGAATTAAAGGCATGGGAAGGAAACAGAAAGTGGTTATTTTCTTCACAAAAGCATTCATTAAAAATAATTTTTAAAAGTCTTACCTTATTTTCTTCTGAAAAGAATGGTTGGATTTAATCACAGAATTGTTTTTTAAACTAGTAAAATGAGGGATGTTGGATTTGGAATTATAGTGTGTTTACAATCTATCTGGTCTGCTTATTCAAGAAATATTTATTGAGTTAAGTTATTTCTTATTTGAGAAACATTTTTATTGCTTTATCTTTTATAAACACTTTTAAGCAAGTATGCTGTGCACTTAGTTGCTCAGTCCTGTCTGACTCTTTGTAACCCCCATGGACTGTAGCCTTCCAGGCTACTCTGTCCATGGGGATTCTCCAGGCAATAATACTGGATTGGGTTGTCATACCTTCCTTCAGGGGATCTTCCCAACCCAGGGATCAAACCCAGGTCTCCCACGTTGCATACTGTCTGAGCCACCAGGGAAGCCCAAGAATAATGGAGTGGGTAGCCATCCCTTCTCCAGGGTATCTTCCGGACCCAAGAATTGAACGAGGGTCTCCTGCATTGTAGGTGGATTCTTTACCACCTGAGCTATGGGAGAAGCCCTTAAGCAAATCTAGTTGCCCTATTTGTTGAGGTGTTGTTTAATACTAACTCTGGTGGCTCATATGGTAAAGAATCTGCCTGCAATGCAGGAAACCCAGATTCAATCCCTGGGTCAGGAAGATCCCCTGAAGAAGGGAATGGCAACTCATTCCAGTATTCTTGCCTGGAGAATTCCATGGACAGAGGAGACAGGCAGGCTACAGTCCATGGGGTTGCCAAGAGTTGGACATGACTAACACTTTCACTTTTCATATCACCATTACTGACAACCAGTTGTGGTGAGTTTTGCAGTAAGACTTGTTTCAAAATTGTTCCAGATTTTTTCCTTGGGGCATGGGATTAAACACTGAGCCAAGGGGTGCTGAATTGATATTATTTTTAAATATATATATATATATATTATTATTATTCTATCCCACAGCCCAAGAAATTATCTAGGAAAGTAACATTGTCTAATATGTTCTGAGAAAATATTACTTTTAATTTTGTTTTTGATTATCTTACTTTGGGGGGGTTAGAAAGAAAAAGTTGACAATGATCAGTTTGTGTAGGGATTTCTTTCTCAAGTTTTCTCTCCCTTGGAAAATACAGAAAAAACTGTATCAATATTTAAATAATAAGTATATTTTGACTCAAAATGTGTTCATGATCTGAAGGTAACTTTATGCTGGTTCAAAAGATCCCAGTCAAGGAATGTTCTCATTTATTAAATCTGTCTCTTGAAGTCACTGAAAAGGTTTTGAATCAAGTCTTAGAAGGAAATACATGAAAGAGTAATAAGCACTTTATCCGCTCCTTCTGAGGTAGTGACATTGAATTGAGAGGCTGGTCGAGAAGTTAATTTTGCTTTTATATAGAGTCTTGAGGGGTTGTAATAGAAGTCAGCTACCTATGAAAACTTTGTTGAAATTAGTTACTAAGTCATTTTATAACAGCCAGATATTCTATAAGGCAGAGTCAACTAAGACTTAGGGAAAAGTCAAATAAGAAATGTTTGTCCTTAAATAGCTGAAATTCTGCAAAGGAAACAAAAATCAATGACGATGATGTTAGACAGTACAAAATGTTATGACCTGTCTATCAATTATTAGTCAATCATTTACCATCATCTATATATCGATATCAACTTAGAACCATAGATAGAATCCTACTGGGTTGATTTTTAAAAGGCTTTGGGAAGAAGGGTACACTGGTGAGGGGATAAACATAATTAAGCTTAAATAAGTAAGAGGGAGAAGCATGAACTTTTCCACAATGTCATGAGAACATGTCTTGGGGATCACGAACCTTTGAAGCTACAAATATGTGACATGAGCTCTAAGTAAGTATGAGAGAGAGTTAGGCACTGAAACTGAGAGAGGTAGGCAGCAGACCAGATTCTGGAGGAGTATTGGTTATAGATCCAATAAATCCAATCCAATGACAGACTTCATTTTGGGGGGCTCCAAAATCCCTGCAGATGGGTGACTGCAGCCATGAAATTAAGATGCTTGCTCCTTGGAAGAAAAGTTATGACCAACCTAGACAGCATAATGAAAAAGCAGAGACATCATTTTGCCAACAAAGGTCCATCTGGTCAAAGCTATGGTTTTTCCAGCAGTCATGAATGGATGTGAGAATTAGACTATAAAGAAAGCTGAGTGCTAAAGAATTGATGCTTTTGAACTGTGGTGTTGGAGAAGACTCTGGAGAGTCCCTTGGACTGCAAGGAAATCCAACCAGTCCATCCTAAAGGAAATCAGTCCTGAATATTCATTGGAAGGATGATGCTGAAGCTGAAACTCCAATATTTTGGCCAACTGATGTGAAGAACTGACTCCTTGAAAAGACCCTGATGCTGGGAGAGATTGAAATCAGGAAGAGAAGGGGATAACAGAGGATGAGATGGTTGCATGGCATCACCAATTCAATGGACATGAGTTTGAGCAAGTGCTGGAAGTTGGTGTTGGACAGGGAAGCCTGGTGTGATGCAGTCCATGGGGTTGCAAAGAGGTGGACACAACTGAGTGACCGAATGGATTGGTTACAGATAAAGATTTCAAATTTTATCCTTACATCTCTAGGATGGGCTTCCCTGGTGGCTAAGAATCTGCCTGCCATACAGGAGATGCAAATTCGATCCCTGGTTCAGGAAGATCCCGTGGAGTAGGAAATGGCTAACCACTCCAATATTCTTGCCTAGAAAATTCCATGGAAAGAGGAGCCTGGCGGGCTACAGTCCATGGGGTATTCATGAATATTTTCTACATACTTTTATCTGATTAAGCTGTGTCATTGAGTTGCTTATTATTGATCTGCCTAGTTTATTCGGTTGAAAATAACAAAATAGCACTTCAGAAGAAAGCACTGTATATTATAATAAATTTAAATACACCCATGGCTGATTCATGTCAATGTATGGCAAAAAATCACCACAATATTGTAAAGTAATTAGCCTCCAATTATAATAAATAAATTAATTTTTAAAATAGCAAAATTTATAGACAATAATATGTATGTATACATATCCATAATATGTATACAGATTACTGTGAATTTACACATAGACACACACATGCACCCTATAAATATGTGGACATAATATTGAATGTTTTCATTTTTACACACTTGTTAATTTTTTCCTAACGTGTTTGTTTGGACTCTTAGTAATTTATTCAGTTGTATTTGATAAATGACTCATGAAATTACATTTTTTATCATTTTGATACAGCAATACAGTATTGCCCTAGGTTAATTTACTATATCCAGTAATTTTTAGTAGAACAATGCCTCCTGGCTAACAAATATTTTAGGCTGATTTCCATTTCTGTATAATTTCTTCTTTTGAATAGTCATTATATAAGAAATATGTAATACATTAATCTCTGGAAATGGGGAACCAGCAATAAAAATATGATGTTTGCAGAGTTTTTTCAATTTGAGAAGTTGTTTTAGCCAGTATTTTATAGAGATTTTTAGTTCATCATTTTAAAAAATTTTAAGTAAAAAATAGCTTCCATTTATTGAGTACCTATGTTACAATCCTTTTTGTACCACTTATTAGCTATATGAACTTGGAAAAATTTCATAATATCTGTATATTTAAATTCCAGCATCTGTAAATCAGGGATGATCATACTAATGATGTCATAGGTTTTGTGAAGATTGTATAAATTAATGTATGTAAAATATTTAAAATAATAATTGACGAATTAATATATGTTACATGAATAAGTAACTAGGTTTCTGTCTTGTAAGTGTTAGGGCAAGTTAGTTGCATCTGATTCCAAATTCATATGTGTGATAAATATTACCTCTTTGGATTTTCTGCAAGCTGTAACGTTATAACTCTTCTCCCTTGCTTCATTGGTTTTAAATACCCTACTAAACTTCCAAGGATTCACATCTGTTAAGGTTTGTCTAAACATCTCCTCCTACGAAGCTTGTTCCTTGTAGGCATCTTATCTTTTTACATATCTTCTCAACAAGAATATTTTAATGTCAGAAAGATTAATAATTACCCAATCCCTTTCAGAGTATGTGCTTGGTTGATAATTCTATTTCTTCCTCTTCAACATCATTCCATAAATGAAACACTAGATTACGTGGATCACAGAAATACTGAGTGAATTATTATTCAAATTATCTTACTCTTTCTAATGTGTCACCTTTGTTAGCCATAACTCACCCATCCTTCCATTTATATTCAGTTTTAATTTTTTTAGAAACTTTATATACCTTAGCAGCTAAAGTTATATTGGAAGGATTACTGAAATGCATAATTTTTTAAAAGTGCTACAAATGATACGCATTAGTCTTTTCCTAAATTACCTACTTGTTCTAGAAAAATTCAAATTTGATTGGCACAATTTTCATCTCTCAGAAAAAAAGCAGCTTTCAACTAGGAAAAGTGAAGCTTCATTCTACTGAGTATCATTACAGAACTCTTGCCCAGAATTGAAGCTTCCTTTTCTAAGAAAGCTTAACTGAATATTCTGTCCTGCAATGATAATGAGAGAGTTGAGTCTTTCCTGATACTCAAAGTGACTTAATCTTTTGTCCTAAACGTTTTGATAAAGCAATATTTATGCATTCAGAAATTAATTTATACTTTGAGATATATATTTTGATTCAAAATCAAAATATAGGAACAAAATCCAACTTATTTTATTATAACTACAATGTATGCTTAGTAAAATTTTAATAGATCTTTTAGCATTTCAAAGAGTAACCTTCCTGAATACAATCAGTTCAGTTCAGTTCAGTCGTTAAGTCGTGTCTGACTCTTTGCGACCCCATGGACTGCAGCATGCCAGGCCTCCCTGTCCATCGCCAACTCCTGGAGTTTACTCAAACTCATGTCCTTTGAATCGGTGATGCCATCCAACCAGCTCATCCTCTGTCATTCCCTTCTCCTCCTGCCTTCAATCTTTCCCAGCATCAAGGTCTTTTCAAATGAGTCAGTTCTTCCCATCAGGTGGCCAAAGTATGGGAGTTTCAGCTTCAGCATCATCCTTCCAATGAATATTCAGGACTGATTTCCTTTAGGATGGGCTGGTTGGATCTCCTTGCAGTCCAAGGGACTCTCCAGAGTCTTCTCCAACACCACAGTTCAAAAGCATCAATTCTTCAGTGCTCAGCTTTCTTTATAGTCCAACTCTCAAATCCATACATGACTACTGGAAAAAACTATAGCTTTGACTAGTTGGACTTTTGTTGGCAAAGTAATGTCTCTACTTTTTAACATGCTGTTTATGTTTGTAATAGCTTTTCTTCCAAGGAGCAAGCATCTTTTAATTTCACAGCTGCAGTCACCATCCGCAGTGATTTTAGAGCCCCCCAAAATATAGTCTTTCACTGTTTCCACTGTTTCCCATCTATTTGCCATGAAGTGATGGAATTTGATGCTATGTAACTATGATCTTAGTTTTTTGAATGTTGAGTTTTAAGCCAACTTTTTCACTCTCCTCTTTCACTTTCATCAAGAGGCTCTTTAGTTTGCTTTCTGCCATAAATGTGGTATCATCTGCATATCTGAGGTTATTGATATTTCTCCCAGCAATCTTGATTCCAGCTTGTGCTACATCCAGTCCAGCATTTCTCATGATGTGTTTTGCATATAAGTTAAATAAGCAGGGTGACAATATACAGCATTGAAGTACTCCTTTCCTAATTTGGAACCAGTGTGTTGTTCCATGTCCAGTTCTGTTGCTTCCTGACAGATGATTCTTTAATCTTTCCATTTTGGAGATATAAAAATTTTGATTTTTCAGGATAAATGAAGGTGAAAATTACAAAGCACTTTGCATTTCAGAGAATCTGCCTGCTTCTATAAATAGTGTGTGACCCTCCAAATAGTGTATACCAAAGTATCAAGAGTTTGGAGTGACCTCTCCACAAAATGTTTTGGAGGCCATGTAGAGGGAAGTTATCTCTGTTTGACCGAAAAAAAAAAAAAAAAATATTTTCAGCACCTTTGGAGTCACTGGGATGGCCAAGAATCAGAAACTAAAAGCAAGAATCCAAGAGTTTTAGTGAATTTTACCTACTTTAATTAAAAAAAAAGTATGGTTTTTACAAAATTGTGATGCATTAAAGATCTCTCTCTTTTTACTTCACTCTTCTCTGTACACCTTGGTATAACTTCATGGTGGTTTTCCATCCTGTATCTTATTTTAGAGTCTTTTCTTAAAATAAACTGCCTCTCAACATTCAGAAAACAAAGATCATGGCATCTGGTCCCATCACTACATGGGAAATAGATGGAAAAACAGTGGAAACAGTGTCAGACTTTATTTTTTTGGGCTCCAAAATCACTGCAGATGCTGATTGCAGCCATGAAATTAAAAGACGCTTACTCCTTGGAAGGAAAGTTATGATCAACCTTGATAATATATTAAAAAGCAGAGACATTACTTTGCTAACAAAGGTCCATCTAGTCAAGCCTATGGTTTTTCCTGTGGTCATGTATGGATGTGAGAGTTGGACTGTGAAGAAAGCTGATCACCGAAGAATTGATGCTTTTGAACTGTGGTGTTGGAAAAGACTCTTGAGAGTCCCTTGGACTGCAAAGATATCCAATCAGTCCATTCTAAAGGAGATCAATCCTGGGTGTTCATTGGAAGGACTGAAGCTGAAGCTGAAACTGCAATACTTTGGCCACCTCATGTGATGAGTTGACTCACTGGAAAAGACTCTGATGCTGGGAAAGATTGGGGGTGGGAGGAGAAGGGGACGACAGAGAATGAGATGGCTGGATGGCATCACCGACTCTGTGGACATGAATTTGAGTGAACTCTGGGAGTTGGTGATGGACAGGGAGGCCTGGCGTGCTGTGATTCATGGGGTCGCGGAGAGTCGGACACGACTGAGCGACTGAACTGAACTGATAAAATTGAGATATCTGTGTTCTCTGACTTGTGTTCTGACTTGGTACTTATACAGGGGCTATTCATGAACAATGCTTCATGGAACACAGCCTTGTCATGGCAAACGGCCTTACATAACTTGATGAATTTATGAGTCAGGCCATGCAGAGTGACCCAAGTTGGACAAGTCATAGTGAAGAGTTCTGACAAAGCATGGTCCACTGGAGGAGGAAATGACAACTCTGTATGCTTGCATGGAAAATCTAATAAGCAGTATGAAAAGCAATACATATGACACTGGAAGATGAGCCCCCCTAGTTGGAAGGTGTCCAATATGCTACTAGGGAAGAGCAAAGGGCAATTAATAATAGCTCCAGAAAGAATGAAGTGGCTGGGCTGAAGCAGAAACATCACTCAGGTGTGGATTTGTCTGGTGATGAAAGTGAAGTCTGATGCTGTAAAGAACAATATTGCATAGGTGGAATGTTAGGTCCATGAATCAAGGCTAAGTGGATGTTGTCAAGCAGGAGATAGCAAGATTAAACATCAATATCTTAGGAATCAGTGAATTAAAATATATGGGAGTGGGCAAAATTAATGCAGATGACTATTAATCTTCTACAGTGGACAAGAAACCTTTAGAAGAAATGGAGTAGCTCTCATAGTCAACAAAATAATTGGAAATGCAGTACTTAGGTGCAGCCTCAAAAATGATAGAATGACGTCAGGTCATTTTCAAGGCAAACCATTCAACATTATGGTAATCCAAGTCTATGCCCCAACCACTAATGACAAAGAAGCTGAAGTTGATCAGTTCTATGAAGACCTGCAACACCTTCTGGAGATAACACCAAAAAAAAAAAAAAGATGTCCTTTCAGCATCAGTTCAGTTCAGTTCAGTCGCTCAGTTGTGTCCGACTGTTTGCGACCCCATGATTCACAGCACGCCAGGCCTCCCTGTCCATCACCAACTCCCGGAGTTCATGCAAACTCATGTCCACAGAGTCGGTGATGCCATCCAGCCATCTCATTCTCTGTCATCCCCTTCTCCTCCTTCCCCCAATCCTTCCCAGCATCAGAGTCTTTTCCAGTGAGTCAACTCATCACATGAGGTGGCCAAAGTATTGCAGTTTCAGCTTTAGCATCAGTCCTTCCAATGAACACCCAGGATTGATCTCCTTTAGAATGGACTGGTTGGATGTCTTTGCAGTCCAAGGGACTCTCAAGAGTCTTCTCCAGCACCACAGTTCAAAAGGATCAATTCTTCGGTGATCAGCTTTCTTCACAGTCCAACTCTCACATCCGTACATGACCACGGGAAAAACCATAGCCTTGACTAGACGGACCTTTGTTGGCAAAGTAATGTCTCTGCTTTTTAATATACTATCTAGGTTGGTCATTGGAATGCAAAAGTAGGAAGACAAGAGATACTCAGAATAACTGGTGACTTTGGTTTTGGAGTACAAAATGAAGCAGAACAAAGGCTAACAGAGTTTCATCAACAGAAACTGCTGGTCGCAGTATGACTACAGGAAAAAAACACCGTTTTTCAACAACCCAAGAGTTGATAGCACCAGATGGTCAATACCAAAATCAGATTGATAATGTTCTTTGCAGCCAAAGATGGAGAAGTTGTATACAGTCAGCAAAAACATGACCTGGAGCTGACTATGTCTCAGATTATGAATTTCTTATTGAAAATTCAGACCTAAGTTGAATAAAGGAGGGAAAACCATTAGGCCATTAAGGTATGACCTAAATAAAAATCCCTTATGGTTATACAGTGGAGGTGACAAATAGATTCAAAGGGCTAGATCTCATAGACAGAGTGCCTGGAGAACTATGAACAGAGCTTTGTAACACTGAACAGGGGACAATGACCAAAGTCATCCCAAAGAAAAAGAAATTCTAGAAGGCAAAATGGTTGTCTGAGGAGGCTTCAATAACCTTAGATATGCAGATGACACTACCCTTATGGCAGAAAGTGAAGAGGAACTCAAAAGCCTCTTGATGAAAGTGAAAGAGGAGAGTGAAGAGGTTGGCTTGAAGCCTAACATTCAGAAAACAAAGATCATGGCATCTGGTCCCATCACTTCATGGGAAATAGATGGAAAAACAATGGAAACAGTGTCAGACTTTGTTTTTTTGGGCTCCAAAATCACTGCAGATGCTGATTGCAGCCATGAAATTAAAAGACGCTTGCTCCTTGGCAGGAAAGTTATGACCAACCTTGATAGTATATTAAAAAGCAGAGACATTACTTTGCCGACCAAGGTCCGTCTAGTCAAGGCAATGGTTTTTCCCGTGGTCATGTATGGATGTGAGAGTTGGACTGTGAAGAAAGCTGATCGCCGAAGAATCGATGCTTTTGAACTGTGGTGTTGGAGAAGACTCTTGAGAGTCCCTTATACTGCAAGGAGATCCAACCAGTCCATTCTAAAGGAGATCAATCCTGGATGTTCATTGGAGGGACTGATGCTAAAGCTGAAACTCCAATACTTTGGTCACCTCATGCGACGAGTTGACTCACTGGAAAAGACTCTGATGCTGGGAAAGGTTGGGGGCGGGAGGAGAAGGGGACGACGGAGAATGAGATGGCTGGATGGCATCACCGACTCTGTGGACATGAGTTTGAGTGTACTCCGGGAGTTGGTGATGGACAGGGAGGCCTGGCGTGCTGTGATTCATGGGGTCGCGGAGAGTCGGACGCGACTGAGCGACTGAACTGAACTGAACTGAGGAGGCTTTACAAATGGCTGAAGAAAGAGAAGTGAAAGGCAAAGAAGAAGAAGAAAAATATACCCAACTGATGTACAGTTCCAGAGAATAGCAAGGAGAGAGAAGAAGGCTTTATTCAATAAACAATGCAAAGAAATAGAGGAAAACAATAGAATGGGAAAGACTAGAGATCTCTTCAAGAAAGTTGCATATATTAAGGGAATATTCCATGCAAGCATAGACATAATAAAGGTCAGAAACAGTAAGAACCTAACAGAAGCAGAAAAGATTAACAATGGTGGCAAGAATACACAGAAGAACTAAACAGAAAAGGTCTTAATGACCTGGAGGACCATGATGGTGTGGTCAATCATCTAGAGTTGGACATTCTGGAGTATGAAATCAGGTGGGCCTTAGAAAGCAGTACTATGAACAAAGCTAGAAGAGGTGACAAAACTCTAGCTGAACTATTTCAAACACTAAATGATGATGCTGTTAAAGTGCTGTACCCATTATGCTGAGCAAATTTACAAAATTCAGCAGTGGCCACATGACTGGATCAGTTTTCATTCCAATTCCAAAGAAGGGCATTGCCAAAGAATGTTTAAAGTACTGGTATGCGGGGATGACCCAGAGGGAGGATAAGGGGTGGAGGGAAGTGGAAGGAGGGCTCGTGAGGGGGAACTCATGTACACCGGGGGCGGATTCATGTCAACGTATGGCAAAACCAACCAATATAATATTGTAAAATAAAAAAAAAAGTACTGTATAATTGCACTCACTTCACATGCTAGCAAGGTAATACTGAAAATCCTTCAAGCTGGACTTCAGTAGTATGTGAACCAGGAACTCCCATATGTTTAGGAAGGTAAGCTGGGTTTAGAGAAGGCAGAGCAACAAGAGATCAAATTGCCAACATTCGTTGGATAATAGAAAAAGCAAGCATACTCGAGAAAAAACATTTACTTCTGCTTCACTAACTATGCTAAAGTCTTTGACTGTGTGGATCACAACAAACCGTAAAAAATTTTTAAAGAGATGGTAATACCAGACCACCTTGCCTGTCTCCTAAGTACTGTAGGCAAGTCAAGAAGCAACAGTTAGAACTAGACATTGAATAACTGACCATTTCAAAATTGCGATAGGAATGCAACAAAGCTGTATATTGTCAACCTGCTTCTTTCACTTCTATGCAGAGTACATCATGTGAAATGCTGGGCTGGATGAAACACAAGCTGGAATCAAGATTTTCTGGAGAAATATTAACAACCTCAGATATGTAGAAGATAAAACTCTAATGGCAAAAGTGAAGAGGAACTAAATAGTCTCTTGATGAGGGTGAAAGAGGAGACTGAAAAAGCTATTTTGAAATTCAACATTCAAAAAACTAAGATCGTAGCACCAGGTCCCATCAATTTATGGCAAATAGAAGGGGAAAAGTGGAAACTGACAGATTTTATTTTCTTGGGCTCTCTTCCTCCTTTTTGCTGTCTCTGAGTGTTACATGTTGGCTGCAATGGCATATGACCGCTATGTGGCCATCTGCAGCCCCTTGCTCTATAATGTCTTTGTGTCCCATCAGGCCTGTTCCTCCCTAATTTGGGGAGTGTATATGATGGGACTGGTATGTGTGTTCTCTCACACAGGCTGCATGCTTAGGGTTCATTTCTGCAAATTAGATGTGATCAACCATTATTTCTGTGATCTTCTGCCCCTCCTAAAACTCTCCTGTTCTAGCACCTATGTCAACGAATTACTGGTTCTATGTTTTGGCACACTTAACATCTTTGCCCCCATCCTGACCATACTCAGCTCCTATGTCTTCATCATTTCCAGCATCCTTCCCATTCATTCCACAGAGGGCAGGTCCAAAGCCTTCAGCACATGCAGCTCCCACATCTCAGCTGTTGCTATTTTCTACGGATCTGCAGCATTCATGTACCTGCAGCCATCATCTGTGAGCTCCATGGACCAAGGGAAAGTGTCCTCTGTGTTTTATACTATTATTGTGCCCCTGCTGAATCCCCTGATCTACAGCTTCAGGAATAAAGATGTCAATGTTTCCCTGAAGAAAATGCTTGAGAGAAGAATATTTTTGTGACCAGACATAGCTTGAGCATGATACTTTAAATCTGGTCATTGCTTGTTACACTGTATGAATGTATGGTTCTCTTAAGTCAAAGTCCTTACCAGAGCTTAAAATCTGAGCTAAGAACCCCTTCATGCTTTGCAACATTGATCAAACCTGTATGCCTCATACTATACCATTTATTGTTTTAGGTGTGTCTTTGCCTGCTTATTGTCCAAAATACACTGTACTGTAATGTTCATGAAGGTTACCCCCATGCATGTATTTCACTGCTATATCTGCAGGACCTAAGACAGTTCTTGGCATTAGAAAAAAAAAAAAAAAAAACCCACTGTGGGTGGTCATTGCAGCCATGAAAATAAAAGAGGTTTTCTCCTTGGAAGGAAAGCTATGGCAAACCTAAACAGAGTATTAAAAAGCAGAGTTATCACTTTGCTCAAAAAAGTTTGTATAGCCAAAGCTATGCTTTTTCCAATAGCCATTTATGGGTGTGAGAGTTGGACCATGAAGAAAGCTGAGCCCTGAAGAGTTGATACTTTCGAACTGTGGTGCTGGAGAAGACTCTTGAGAGTCCCTTGGACTGCCAAGAGATCAAACCAGTCAATCCTAAAGTAAATCAACCCTGAATATGTATTGGAAGGACTGATGCTGAAGCTGAAGCTCCAATACTTTGGCCACCTGATAAGAAGAGTTGACCCATTGGAAAAGATACTGATAAGGGGAAAGATTGAAGACAAAAGGAGAATTGGGCGGTAGAGGATGAAGGGTGAGATAATGTCACCAACTGAATGCACATGGATTTGAGTGAACTCTGGGAGTTAGTGAAGGACAGGGGAGCCTGACATGCTGCAGTCTATGGGGTTGCAAAGTCAGACACAACTGAGCGACTGAATAAGAACAAATTCAGGGACAAGTATTTTGACCTATTCCAGTATTCCGTTTCTTAATCTGTGGAGGAAGCTTCTGAATTAGATAGTATCAGGTGTCTTCAAACTTCCAGATTTTATGACTTTAGCATGTTTGATCAATCTTTCAACATTTCTCCTTCACTGTTTCCCTTCCTTCCTTACTTCTCTCCTTCTTCTTGATGTCAGAAACTATTCTTGGAGTAAAATATACAACACCTCTGCCTTTATAGTTTATGATAACCATAAGTTGAAGGAAAATAAGTTTATGGGTATATAATGGTGGTGGGAGCATAGGATCAGTGCAGTACCACAGAGAAGGTGCATAGTATGGCAAAAGACATACCAATTATGGTCAATTAACCATGTGTTCTAAGGAAATAAAATTGACTGTTTCTGATTGATTTAATTAATTAAGACCTACTTAATTCGCAGAAAACTTAAAAATTTCAATCTGAAACAACGAAATGCCTATTTTATTACTGCATACTCGTTTTATTACCTAATTTTGTGAGCTGACCATCTCCTTTCTGGAACAAGAAGAAGCTTAATAAAATGACGCTATTATGACACTAAATATATGAGTTGTAAATGTTTTAATCTTTGTTCCAATTGATTTCTTAATTTAGTAAATATATAGAAAAAGATATTTAAAAAATTGGTGGAGATTATTGGATCCTGGCTCAGTGCTTGCATTAATTCCTAATGTTACAGAACATCACTGGAGTCTACTAATAAGGAGAGGTATTGAGGATAAGATAATAAATGAAAATTAGCTAAATATGCCTAGAGAGACAATCAATCAAGCATAAAACTCCCAAATTTCCCCAATTTCTGATTGTATAATTATATAGGTGTGCTGGAGCCAGTTTGCGTTTACTTACAGAGTTGATATGTCTCTTTCCAACTCTGCAATTCAGTGACTTCACATTGGTAGCTCAAAGTTGACTATGGTAGAAATGTTTATGGAAATCAGCAAACATTGTAAATCAAAACATCTCTCCTACCATAATGCTGTTATTAACAATTTACTGTCAAAAGGCAAACAGCAAATCCCTATACTGGTTCCCTTTAATTTTTAATATGAGTTATTAGGTTGGAAAGGCAGTGGGGAAATTTGGGGTATGGCTATAGGAGAGAGAATTCTGGTTGAGTTGCAGGATATAAACTAGAAATTGTGTGTTGGTGGAAAAGAGGAAGTACTTGTGCATGGGAGAGTTTAGATCTTATTAGATGATAACATTTCGGGATTAAGGAAATAAAAATGTTTTTGTGTGTGTGTTGTGTGTGTGTGCACGTGCATGCGTGTGTTCATGTCCTCATGTACATGTGTTGAGAATCAAGTAAAAAAGAACATAATGGATTAAAGTAGAGTGACACTTCATGGGCTCAGTGATACCCCAGTAATTGTTACCAAGCCTTGTTTCTGGCCATGATTGATTAATTCTCTGACAGATACCAGAGCCACATTTTAATAATGAAATTTACTATCACTGGATTTGAATGTGAACTGAGACATCTGGAAGATGAAGGTCATAAGAGATATATAATCTATGGCAGAATGACATTTTCTTTCTGGAGGGTAATAACACAGTCTTGCCACACTGGGCTTGGCTTATTTCAACCCTAGTGAGATCAAGGATCACATTTTTATTCTTCCCTTGTTCACTAGAATTATCAGCCTAGTAAAGTGTTTTTCCGGGGAAGGCAATGGCACCCCACTCCAGTACTCTTGCCTGAAAAATCCCAAGGATGGAGGAACCTAGTGGGCTGCAGTCCATGGGGTCACTAAGAGTCAGACACAGCTGAGTGACTTCAATTTCACTTTTTACTTTCATGCACTGGAGAAGGAAATGGCAACCCACTCCAGTGTTCTTTCCTGGAGAATCCCGGGGACGGGGGAGCCTGGTGGGCTGCCGTCTACGGGGTTGCACAGAGTCGGACACGACTGAAGAGACTTAGCAGCAGCAGGACTTCCATCACCACTTTTTTCCTAATTGAAAAGTAGAATGAATAATTGTCTGAACCCTGGCAATGAACACAGTGAGGGGGATGTATGGGTGAAATGTACATGATGTATCCAGTCTAATATCATTTTTTCCTGTAGTCTTTGAGTTCTTTCTTTGCAATCAACTAAAGACTTTCTGGCTTTTTAATATTACCTAACATGTAAGCCACCTCATGCGAAGAACTGACTCACTGGAAAAGAGTCTGATGCTGGGAAGGATTGGGGGTGGGAGGAGACGGGGACGACAGAGAATGAGATGGCTGGATGGCATCATGGACTCAATGGACATGAGTTTGAGTGAACTCCGGGGGTTGGTGATGGACAGGGAGGCCTGGCGTGCTGTGATTCATGGGGTCGCAAAGAGTCGGACACGACTGAGCAACTTCACTTTCACTTTTCACTTTCATGCATTGGAGAAGGAAATGGTGACCCACTCCAGTGTTCTTGCCTGGAGAATCCCAGGGATGGGAGAGCCTGGTGGTCTTCTGTCTATGGGGTCGCACAGAGTTGGACACGACTGAAGCGACTTAGCAGCAGCAGCAACATGTATGTTGTCACTTTGTTTATTTAACTTATATGCAGAGTACATCATGAGAAATGCTGGGCTGGAAGAAGCACAAGCCGGAACAAGATTGCCAGGAGAGATATCAGTAACCTCAGATATGCAGATGATACCACCCTTATGGCAGAAAGTGAAGAGGAACTAAAAATCCTCTTGATGAAAGTGAAGGAGGAGAGTGAAAAAGTTAGCTTACAGCTCAACATTCAGAAAACAAAGATCACGGCATCTGGTCCCATCACTTCATGGCAAAGAGATGGGGAAACAGTCGAAACAGTGTCAGACTTTATTTTTGGGGGGGCTCCAAAATCACTGCAGATAGTGATTGCAGCCATGAAATTGAGATGCTTATTCCTTGGAAGGAAAGTTATGACCAACCTAAATAGCATATTTAAAAGCAGAGGCATTACTTTGCCAACAGAGGTCCTGGTCAAGGCTATGGTTTTTCCAGTGGTCATGTATGGATGTGAGAGTTGAACGGTGAAGAAAGCTGAGCACCGAAGAATTGATACTTTTGAACTGTGGTGTTGGAGAAGACTCTTGAGAGTCCCTTGGACTACAAGAAGATACAATCAGTCCATCCTAAAGGATCTTAATCCTGAGTGTTCATTGGAAGGATTGATGTTGAAGCTGGAACTCCAATACTTAGGCCACCTCATGTAAAGAGTTGACTCATTGGAAAAGACCCTAATGCTGGGAAGGATTGGGGTTAGTAGGAGAAGGGGATGACAGAGGATGAGATGACTGTATGGCATCACCGACTCGATGGACATGGGTTTGGGTAGACTCTGGGAGTTGGTGATGGACAGGGAGGCCTGGTGTGCTGCGATTCATGGGGTCGCAAAGAGTCTGACATGACTGAGTAACTGAACTGAACTGAACATGGGTCACCTTTTCATACAGTTTTGCTTTGACTACACCAACAAATTCTTGGAATCATAGTTAGCTGCCTGCAAGTTGCTGAGTTCCAAATTGCTCTGTATTCACCAATAGCAAAGAATTAAGCCTTATCCAAAATCATACTCTATTCTTCATGATTGAGAACTAACAAAATACTTCTCTACAAATTTCCATTTTTAATGATATAAAATTTCAAATCCATGTAACTTTTTCTGGATTTAATTATTTTATTCTCTACTCTGATTTTGCATTTCAGGGACTGGGAAAATTGAGATGCTATGAATGTTAGAATTAGGTAAATTATTAGATCCATAGAACAAGAAAGATACAATGGGAACATTTTAGAGCAACTTTATGGGTTGGGGTTCTCCAAATCCTAAGAATACTCCTGGATATGTTAATTGCAATGGATTCTCTAATTTTCTTATTTCAGAATTCCCTAATTTCCTATTCGTACATCATATATTGCATAAAATTTAGTGATGTTGTGAATTTAACTAATTTCTTAGTTAAGTATCCCCTGGAATCAGTTTCTATGACCTTTAGCAGGTTCACTCTATGGCTACAAGAGATAGAAGATTTTTTTTTTTAGCATGGTAACATATAGAAACTGTGTATCAGTCAACACATTGAGGTAGGATTTTCAAGAACTGCTTTTTAGGGTTCAAAAGCAGAGACATTACTTTGCCAACCAAGGTCCGTCTAGTCAAGGCTATGATTTTTCCAGTGGTCATGTATGGATGTGAGAGTTGGACTGTGAAGAAAGCTGATCGCTGAAGAATTGATGCTTTTGAACTGTGGTGCTGGTGAAGACTCTTGAGAGTCTCTTGGACTGCAAGGAGATCCAACCAGTCCATTCTAGAGGAGATCATTCCTGGGTGTTCATTGGAAGGACTGATGCTAAAGTTGAAACTCCAATACTTTGGCCACCTCATGCGATGAGTTGACTCACTGGAAAAGACTCTGATGCTGGGAAGGATTGGGGGCGGGAGGAGAAGGGGACGACAGAGAATGAGATGGCTGGATGGCTTCACTGACTCTATGGACATGAGTTTGAGTGAACTCCGGGAGTTGGTGATGGACAGGGAGGCCTGGTATGCTGTGATTCATGGGGTTGCGGAGAGTCGGACACGACTGAGCAACTGAACTGAACTGAACTGAAGTTACACTTTGCTATTAGATGTAGCAATGATCCTACCATAGCCCTGAGCTTTTTTCATCCTTTGTTATTTTTCCAGTAGCCAGACAAATTCACTTGACTGACAAATTCACTACTCTGTGCCATGGGCTGGCACTTTCCTAATAGGAAAGTATCCCAAAGGTTTTGTTTGCTTGTTTTATGTCAACCTGATGACAAATTCCCAAAAGATAAATTTATCTGAGGATCTATGGCCCTTGTATTACTCCTTGTTGCCAATTCTGTGTTTGTTGGGGTGTTTGTGGTTGTAAGCAGTGGACTCAGTTGCTTGCCACAGACCTGCCAGCATTATAGTATGACGCATACAATATTATCACAAAAATATGTTTTCATTACTTTATATCTGCAGAGATAGCATTCGAGACATAATACAAAATTATATGTGAAACATGGTTATTAGGATATACATGACCTGGTCTGCTAAATGATTTCACAGTCACAAAAGATCATCATCTTACAGTTTCAGGGCCATAAAATGGATAGTATAGGAGGCCTGTAAGCCTATAGTAAGTTCTCTTATGGCTTCTCATGACTAGTTAGGATCTAGGGCATGAGTAAAAGAATACCATCCCTGCCAACCTAAGTGTATTGTCCAAAACTACCTGGAGAATCTTAAAAAACAACACTCACCCCAAAGCGTCTTTGCTCCTTCTTTGTACCTTCTGTAAGAAAAATATATCAGAATTCATTCTTTCTTCTAAAAGATTAAGCTTCCAACCTAACCTTTTTAAAAGATTGATTCACAAACTTTGGTAAATATGAGAAAAAAAAGAAATGCTTCATAGAAGGAAAGTGGTATAGTTTACAGACAAAATAGCTGGATAATTTTGGGTCTCAGGAAGGACAGAAAATTCAACTGAAACTGCCTTAAGGAATGAAAAAAATTCATTAGCTATTAGGGCTACTATAGTGTCAGTTTGACCCAGTAACTCAAAACTTTCAACAAGAAATTAGCTCCTTTCTTTTCTCTTACCTGCTTTTTGTATCCTAAAGTTGATTCCTTTGTCATGTCCTGTGTGCTTAGTCACTCAGTCATGTCTGACTCTTTGTGACCCCAGGGACTGTAGTCTGCCAGGCTCCTCTGTCCATGGGGATACTCCAGGCAAGAATGCTGGAGTGGGTTGCCATGCCCTCCTCCAGGGGATCTTCCCAACTCAGGGATTGAACCCAGGTCTCCAGCATTGCAGGTGGATTCTTTACCATCTGAACCACCAGGGAAGCTCATTTGTAGTGTCATCGTACCATAATTATAGGCTCATAAGTCTTCATTCTTCTTTGTTTATGTCGAGAGTGAGTGATTGTGTATTTGTGTGTGTGGAAGGGAAAGAGCTTCAGAGTTTTAGAGAGATAGAAATGTCTGTTTCAGTCACTGGGAAAAAAAATTCCCAAACTTCTCTGGGATTGAACTAATTTGGCCCGTGTTCATTCATGGAAAGTCATGTACTAACTAGCTGGCTTAGACATGGGTTTCTTGGTAAATGATGAAAATCAGTTCTCTGAAAAAAAATGTTTAAGCATGTTCTCTATGTACATAAGATTATCATGAACTTTACTTGTGTAAAGGATGTTTAGCACACAATTTATAAATAATAAGCATACAAGACTTTTCAATATGAAAATCATATGGCCAATTAATCTTCACATAGTACTTCTGTTAACTTTTGCCAGACTCATGTCTGTAGCCAATGTATAGTTGCAATCTAGCCATGATTTGAAAATATTCTAGCTGCTCAGAAACCTTTCTGATTTATTTATTGATTATGGTAATTATTTGCTCATTTGGACAATATTTTCAAATACTGGAAGGATATATATTATTTGGCTATTAATGTGATGTCACTGACTACAGAGTCAGGAAAAGGTATGCACTTGCATGATCTTTGCTGGTGGCTCAATCAGTAAAGCATCTGCCGGCAATGCAGGAGACCCAGGTTCCGCCTCTGGGTTTGGAAGACCCCCTGGAGAAGGAAATGGCAACACATTTTAATATTCTTCCCTGGGATATCCCATGGACAGAGGAGCCTGGCAGGCTATATTCCATGGGGTTATAAGAGTTGGACACGACTTAGCAACTAAACCACCACCACCACCATGCAGTTGCACATCATTATATAGAATTTCTACCTTGTGCAGTAAATGTGAATAATCTCAAGTACATGGATTCTAATAAGTGTAGTAAAATCACACAGCCTTCCTCAGAGATCAGTGCAAAGAAATAGAGGAAAACAACAGAATAGGAAAAACAAGAGATCTCTTCAAGAAAATTAGAGATTCCAAAGGAACATTTCATGCAAAGATGGGCTTGATAAAGGACAGAAATGGTATGGACCTAACAGAAACAGAAGATATTAAGAAGAGGTGGCAAGAATACACAGAAGAACTGTACAAAACAGATCTTCATGACGAAGATAATCACGATGGCGTGATCACTCACCTGGAACCAGACATCTTGGAATTTGAAGTCAAGTGGGCCTTAGAGAGCATCACTACGAACAAAGCTAGTGGAGGTGATGGAATTCCAATTGAGCTATCTCAAATCCTGAAAGATGATGCTGTGAAAGTGCTGCACTCAACATGCCAGCAAATTTGGAAAACTCAGCAGTGGCCACAGGACTGGAAAAGGTCAGTCTTCATTCCAATCCCAAAGAAAGGGAATGCCAAAGAATGCTCAAACTACCACACGATTGCACTCATCTCCCACGCTGGTAAAGTTATGCTCAAAATTCTCCAAGCCAGGCTTCAGCAGTATGTGAACCGTGAACTCCCAGATGTTCAAGCAGGTTTTAGAAAAGGCAGAGGAACCAGAGATCAAATTGCCAACATCCGCTGGATCATGGAGAAAGCAAGAGAGTTCCAGAAAAACATCTATTTCTGCTTCATTGACTCTGCCAACACCTTTGACTGTGTGGATCACAATAAACTGTGGAAAATTCTGAAAGAGATGGGAATCCCAGACCACCTGACCTGCCTCTTGAGAAACCTGTATGCAGGTCAAGAAGCAACAGTTAGAACTGCACATGGAACAACAGACTGGTTCCAAATAGGAAAAGGAGTACGTCAAGGTTGTATATTGTCACCCTGCTTATTTAACTTATATGCAGAGTACATCATGAGGAACGCTGGGCTGGAAGAAGCAGAAGCTGGAATCAAGATTGCTGGGAGAAATATCAATAACCTCAGATATGCAGATGACACCACCCTTATGGCAGAAAGTGAAGAGGAACTCAAAGGCCTCTTGATGAAAGTGAAAGAGGAGAGTGAAAAGGGAAACAGTGGAAACAGTGTCAGACTCTATCTTTTTGGGCTCCAAAATCATTGCAGATGCTGATTGAAGCCATGAAATTAAAAGACGCTTACTCCTTGGAAGGAAAGTTATGACCAACCTAGATAGCATATTAAAAAACAGAGACATTACTTTGCCAACAAAGTTCCGTCTAGTCAAGGCTATGGTTTTTCCCATGGTCATGTATGGATGTGAGAGTTGGACTGTGAAGAAAGCTGATTGCCGAAGAATTGATGCTTTTGAACTGCGGTGCTGGAGAAGACTCTTGAGAGTCCCTTGGATTGCAAGGAGATCCAAGCAGTCCATTCTAGAGGAGATCAATCCTGGGTGTTCATTTGAAGGACTGATGCTAAAGCTTAAACTCCAATACTTTGGCCACCTCACGCGATGAGTTGACTCACTGGAAAAGAGTCTGATGCTTGGAGGGATTGGGGGTGGGAGGAGACGGGGATGACAGAGAATGAGATGGCTGGATAGCATCACAGACTTGATCTACATGAGTTTGAGTGAACTCCGGGAGTTGGTGATGGACAGGGAGGCCTGGTGTGCTGTGATTCATGGGGTCACAAAGAGTCGGACATGACTGAGTGACTGAACTGAACTGAACTGAAATGCAAATCACACAAAACACTTAGAAATGGATCTGAGTATTTATTATATTTTCATAGAATTTAAATGAGTTTTTATAATTTATTTTTTAATAATGGTGGTGTTAGTAAGTGAACATTTTCAATAAATTTAGCAGCTGGCTCTTCAAAACTGATATGAATCAGCTCCTGGACACCCCAGCCTGAGGTCTAGGCTACACATTCCTAATTCATAAATGGTGACATGGGGATGGATATGCTATTGGCTTCAGAAAATTAGGACAGATCCTGAATGATGGATCAAATACCACTCAAACTACATGAATGAGGCCTTTGGGTACTGTTACAACTGGGAAAGAAAAAGTGAATGCTAGTATCGTGTGACCAGTGTATGCATGGATGCTCAGTCGTGTCCAGCTCTTTGTGAGCCCATGGACTGTAGCTTGCCAGGCTCCTCTGTCCATGGAATTTTCCAGGCAAGAATACTGGAGTGGATTGCCATTTCCTTCTCTAGGGGATATTCCCAACACAGGGATTGCACTCACATCTTCTGCATCGCCTACATTGGCAGGAGGATTCTTTACCACTGTGCCACTTGGGAAGCCCTGAATACTAGAAAGGTGACCAAAAATTTGTGCCACCAACAGGAGCCTGAGCTTCCTGGCCTTGGCAGCAGCAGGAACATAGGTGCTTTTGCTACAGTGCTGCTCTAGTACGCTCAGCTACTTCACTTTCCAATTCTGTGTGTCTTATCCCAACCTTTTAGCTCCTGGGGGAAAAATATGATTTGTCTGCTTAGATCACTAGGGGTCAACATTTCCTCTGAATAAAATTGCTAGATGTAATGGAAGTAGACAAAATGCCTCTAATATATATTACATAAAATGTAAAGTAATTGTCTCATTTTAATTCTCACAGTTGATAATGGATTCCAAATTTAAATAAATGAAATCTCAAATTATTATATCTTTGGAGGTTTTACAACTAAGTCATGGGTAAGAATTTCAGGGGCCTGTATAGCCCTTGCTATTAGATTTACAAAGTTCTTTAAAAAAAAAAAACAGAATGAAAAAATGAATAACAATCTGATTGCTTATAATTATGTGATAATTGAATATAGATTTGGTTACAGATAACAGAAAATCCCACACAACACTGGTTGTTTATAATAAATAAGAAGTTTATTTCTTTCTTGAGTCTGAAAGTAGTCAGTTAAAAGATGCTATGCCCGGAGTCTGAAAACCTCATGACTTCCCTTTTTGCTCTACAAAGACCTCAGTTTCCACGATAACCTCATGGAATGGGATGAATGCTTCCATTCTAACTTTTCTCCTCATCCCATCCAGGAGTAAAAAGGACATGTTGTGAAAGTTTTACATTTGCCTCTGTTTGTGTTTCTTTATTGAGAACTTGCAGGACTACTTTGTATCGCTGCAAAGTATACTGAGAAATGTAGCCTGTATCGTAGGACACCACAGCCCATCAAAATATTGAGGAACAACAGGTATCAAAGGCCAAGGAGATTCTGAGAGAAAAATAGTCATTTCTGTCACAGAATTCTGCTAACCTCTTCTTTATAGGAACCTGATGTTTTTTTCTCCAGTGTTAACATTCTCAAGTTTATGGCTCCTGAAAAATCCCTTTTGATACAATGTTTCCTTACCTAAAATATTTTTCATGTTATATTAATTCCCTGAAATTACAGTGAGGGCCCCCAATACTATTATTTTAGAAAAATACACATGGTTTTACATTTTTACATGAATATTATACACACAAGAGGAAATTTTATGTTACAGTCATACATGGAAAATCCATCATCACTTTCCATAACTAGAAAACAACCATACACATACGTAAAGTGTAAGAAATGCTACACTTATCCAGATAGCAGTTGTACTCTGAAGCAGTCTAGACAATTCCCTTTGTGTTATTTGTTTTGTTTTATGCAGCTTTAATTCCTTCAATTCTTTTATCTCCTATTCTTTGTTTTCTTTCTTTTTTAATGTTACACAACATTCTTAATTTTCTTTTAAAATATGTTTAACATGTATTTAAATGTAAATAATAGATATGTGCATTGAAAGAAGAACATGTGAAGACCTTCATGAATCTACCATGCAATTGAAGTACTGTAGTATCACCAATAACTTTTCACCCCCTTGCGCTCCTCCCTTCCATTACCCTGCCACTTCCTTAGGGGAACCACTTACCAAATTTTGTGTTTATCCTTCCATGAATTCTTATGGTTCA
The DNA here is from genome assembly GCF_049115385.1 of Moschus berezovskii. Taxonomy (NCBI): domain Eukaryota; kingdom Metazoa; phylum Chordata; class Mammalia; order Artiodactyla; family Moschidae; genus Moschus; species Moschus berezovskii. Next base: position 82,033,942 of record NC_142462.1, read on the forward strand.
TCACGTGTTTATGTTTCCCTGAACAGTCAGTTGCTTAATTTTCTTGTTTTTGGTTTTATTATATGTTGTAATTTTCACTTAAGTTATTGTTCATATTTATTTGCTCAGCCATTGTTTTTCCGCTGTGAACTTTAAAAAAAAATCAGTAATATACTTGCATGTTTGTGTTGTGGAAAAAAATCATACAGAGGCTATAGTCAAAACAAAAGACAGATGTAACAGCTGAATTTCTGTAGCAATATGCACTTTCTGAAAGATTTTTCAGAGATAGCTGGCTGTGTCATATATAGATATTTAAACATAAATTTTCAGTGTGAATTAGGTTTTGTGATTTTAAGCCATTATTTATATCAATCACAATAAAATGAATGAAGCAAGTAGGCACTGGGTCCTAGTTTAACTTATCTGTTTTTTTCATAGAATAATTTAAGAAATTAAAGCCATATATCTTTTGACATATTAAGAGAATAATATTCTCTTTATAAGTTTTATAGACTCAGCACACAATATTGAAAAGAAGGGGTATTTGGAACATCCTAAGGAAAATCCATCAATGGAAAGGACTGTTTGTAGTATATACAAGATGAAAAGGAAATCTGTATTTCAGTAGTAGATACGCGTTCATTCATTCATTTACCCATCATGTAATTATGCATCAATGATATAAAGATACTCTAATCTGAGTGTGCAAGGTAACTAAAACACACACATAGATATCTGAAATTTTAATGATAGACCCTAAACAGATTAACCAACAAAGAAACATTTGCTTATAAATTATGATTAAGACTATGATGAAAATAAGTAGATAGCTATATAAGGTGGAAACTTGTCAGTAAAGTCAATAGTAGAAATTAATTTCCTTAAGAAGCAAAATAAATAAATCTGGGAAAGCTTCCTAGAGAGGCTTTTGATGGGCTAATAGAAGTTGTAAAGATTAATAAGCTGGCAATAAGCTAGAAAGGATATTTAAACATATGGAAAATATAAGAAAAATAACAGATATCCATAAATGTGGGATTTATTCAGAGTATTATACAGTCCTGTTTGTTGAAGTTGCATGTGTGCGTAGTATTGGTCATAATCTAACACTTAAGCAGTATGTTCTGTATTTTGAACACTGTTCTGAGTTTATCTTAATTCATTTACTCTGCACAGCCACCATTTCAGGTAGGTTCTATTATTTTTCCCATTTTCAGATGAGCAAATCGAGGCATGCAGAGGATAAGTAACTTGCTTACATTCACAGAGCTCTGATTTTAGAAGGTCTATCTCTGGACTCTAGTCTTAACCCTTGGACTATATTGCTTTAAAATAGGAGACCTCCTGTCTCTATGAAGGAGGTCCTTGATAGTTGTACTCAGTAACTTAGACTTTATTCTGCAGACAGAGGAAGCCACTGAAGACTTTGAGTAGAGATAAATGATATATTTGGGCCTGTATTTGGGAGATATGGGTCTTGTACTTGTGGATAGGGCAGATATTAACTAGTCCAAGAATGAAGTATTATTTGAGGTGAATGATGTAAATGACCTAAAGAAAATCAATGTGAACCTTGACTGAATAATAATTAAAACCTTGGAGAGGCTTTCTAAGGCTGTAGTTTTCTTATCTATTGTGCATATTCAGAATAGAATGAAACAGAAGGAAGTGTTGGATATTTTTCAGCCATGAGGTTTATATATTGATTATTAATCCACTCTGCAATGGAAGGGTGAATTCAGAAGGGAGACAGGAATGTTTATTAAATATCTACTTTGTGCCTGGAATCAACTTTGGTTCATATTGTTTTCAGTTCTCACAATGGAATCATATGAAATATGGCTTCTCACTGAGTTTCGCTCATCTTACAGATGAGGATAGCAATACTAATTTTTGACTAGCTTTGTCAGCAAGTGGTAAAAATAGAACTTGGAGTCAAGTCCTTTCTGTCCCTTACACTAGATAGCACTGATGGCTGTGCTCAGCTCAGAAGGTAAGTTTGCCTGTCACACAGCCTCCAAAGACTTGGCTATGTGCTCATCTTGAGAAATGTTTTGAAATAAATGTTCCTTTGAAGTAATCCTCTCTGAGATTGCCTTCGTTTTATCCCTAAAGAACAACAGATTGAGGCATGATTAAATAAATCTTCATCTATTTCTGAGTTGCTCACATGATTAACTTAAAGGTGCAAGTTCAAAGACCTCTTTATTAAGAAGAAGATGTTAAATACTTCTTGAGATTCCCAAGCTTTCTTGTTCTGTTGAATCTTTAGTGTCTCAAACATGTCACCACCATGTACTAAGGCCAAAAAAAAAAGACTCAAGAGTTCCACTTATTAAGCAGTGAAGTCCAAATAACTCAGTAAACATTTATGTTCTATGACTTAATAGGTGTTTGAAGAAAATTATATTTATACATATATTTATTTTTAGATAAGCACAATTACTTAGAAGTAGAATCTATGCATCAATTGAGGACTGCACAACTCTCAGATACTGGAACTAAACTAGATATCACCAGGACCCTCATTTTACTCATTCCACATTGATTTTTGCTTGCTATTTGCTTTTTATCACAGCAGTCACTTAAAAACAAGTTATACAAAGATATGCCATTAAGAGGAAGTTAGCATAATCTACTTCTGAAACTGAACGTCCTCAAGTTAGTAGTTTGCAGTAATCTGACAGATGTTGAGTTTCACTGTTACCCTTAAAATTTAAAGTATCCCATCAGTTCAGTTCAGTTCAGTTCAGTCGCTCAGTCGTGTCCGACTCTTTGTGACCCCATGAATCACAGCACGCCAGGCCTCCCTGTCCATCACCAACTCCCAGAGTTCACTCAAACTCATGTCCACAGAGTCAGTGATGCCATCCAGCCATCTCATTCTCGGTCGTCCCCTTCCCCTCCCACCCCCAACCTTTCCTAGCATCAGAGTCTTTTCCAGTGAGTCAACTCTTCGCATGAGGTGGCCAAAGTATTGGAGTTTCAGCTTTAGCATCAGTCCTTCCAATGAACACCCAGGGTTGATCTCCTCTAGAATGGCCTGGTTGGATCTCCTTGCAGTACAAGGGACTCTCAAGAGTCTTCTCCAGCACCACAGTATCCCATAGTGCCTGGTAATTTTGCCATGACATCCTCGGACACAGATGTAGCTTGGGAAACATGGGTATGCATTACGTGACACGTATCGAGAATGCTAACCTGAACACATTACAATTTGCATTCAAGCATGATTAATTCAAGATATATTTTTTCACACTTGATGTTTCTATTCCAAATACAGATTATTTTATAGAAGCATCCAGTTGCTGGGGTTGGGGGGAAAGGCATGGATTTGAAGTCAATGTTTCAAATCCTTGTTTCATTATTAACCAGCAGTTTGTCTTTGATCAAGTTACCTAACAGCTGTGAGTCTTTTTCTTTTTTAATCTTTAACATGGAAATAATAATAATAAATACTTCTCATGGTGGTTGTCAGAATTTGAGTAAATACTGTATCTGAAATATCCACCACAATACTTGATGCCTCATGGGCTTCAGTGAATATGGTTTTCCTTCTACCTTCCTCTACACAGAGAGAATATCTCATAAAATTGACCATGTTTCTTTCCTACATAACACATACTTAAAATGAGAAATCCCTTTGTAAAGCCTGTGAAGGGCAATGGTTTTTTAAATTAGCATAAGGAATCTAATACAGATGAGATCAGATGTTTAATTCTGGAGAAATTTTGCTGCCAGAACCATTAACAATCTCCTTTCCAGGAACAATTATCTCAGCAGCAAAGTAAGCACTGAGAGAACAAGAAGGATGTAGTCAAGAGAAAGACAGATGAGACGAAGAAGGATGAACAGATAGGTGTCCTGTAACAAAATATGTATGTTTCATGTGCTCCTAAAACATAGCTTCTAGGGAATGTTATTCTTTCTGATTTTTTCCTTTATGTTGAGTGGCATTGATCAACATTCTCATTGAGACGAATAATTCCTAATACGTATTTTTTCTGTGTGTATGTCATGGCTGACTGTGGCTGAGAGAGACTGAACCACTGAATTTCCTTGTCCCCTCCACCAATCTTTCTTTTGGGTCAGCCATATGCGGTTGGGAAAACTATTTCTACTGGAGAGAAATCTCTTACTCATTCAACATTCTTCAGAGCTACATCAGATGATTAACAAGGATTTTCTCAATTAACTACTAAATCGGCAATTAAGGCTTAAGAGATATCTACTTCAAATAAAAGGGTTATTGATTTTAATTCAGTCATATCTTATAATTATGGATATTAATCACTCAATATTTAACTGTAAAATATTACTCTTCCCACCAGTTAACATGATGAAAGGAGGAAAAGTTAAATGATTCCAAGTGGAAACATAGCCATGATTTAGGAATGAGATTGTACAATATGACACTAAATTAAAAATAAAAATGTGTATGCTTTACAACATAATTTTTAAATGACTTAGAATTTATATTTAGGTTTAGTTAAAATTTATCAGGCATGTAATACATAAGCACATTCATTGAAGGACCATATGCAATTACAATTTGATATATGAATAGTTAAAACTACACTCTGTGCTTGTACAGACCAGTACATATGCCAAATCATGTTTTCATTATATTACATGGAAATGTAATTTGTTAAGTACAGTAACCTAATTAATTATTTTATATTTAAATTTATTAAAATAACAGTATATGTTTTCTATATGGATATAATCATTTTGGGCTTCCCTGGTGGCTCAGAGGTTAAAGCATCTGCCTCCAATGCGGGAGACCAGAGTTTGATCCCTGGGTTGGGAAGATCCCCTGGAGAAGGAAACGGTAATCCACTCCAGTATTCTTGCCTGGAGAATCCCATGGACGGAGAAGCCTGGTAGGCTACAGTCCACGGGGTCGCAGAGAGTCGGACACGACTGAGCGACGGAACGGATAATCATTTTAGTCTTTGAGAACATGTAAAGTTTCATAAAAAATATAAAAAAAGTCTGCAGCCCACCTCTCTTTCTCTTTTACCAGATGGCAAGATTTTCTTTAGCATTCTTTCATATTTGTCAAAGCTCCAGCTATCAGCCATGTGTTAAATTTTGGCAACCTGGAAAAGACTATTCTGATTCTAGTGGACAGTGTTACAATTATGCACAAAAATTTTCCTTGCCCAAGACCAATTCTATTTAGACTTTGTTTAAATTAGTAATCCCAAACTTAATGCTAATTTATGTATGTGACAGCAGACTTTTCACAAAAAGATAGTTTCTGATTATATCTTGTATCAAATGCTGCTTCTTTTAATCTGCCTTTTCATGATTGCAAATTGGAAGCATTTTTTTTTCCTGTTCTAAAAAGTTTCACAAGTGTTAAACAGTTTAGGAAGGCTTTATTCAAGATTTTGTTTATTGCAATAGAATAGGCCAGACTAAAGTCTGAACTCAGTTCCACCGAACAAAGGGTGGGAAGACTTTTAAACTCTGAGGCGAGAGGGAGAGTATAGGACATCTGCATTGACTAACTGGTTTTACCTGAAAGAAAGGTAAACTTTCTCATGTCTTTGTAAAAGAAAACAGTTTCACAGCTTGGAGTAAGGCATCCACTGCAGCTAGGCTCTTAACTTCCCACAGAGATTGGGGGATTGGACTACTGTGCCTTCCTTGATGTTGACATATCTAAGCAAGGGCTCCCAGGTCTGGAGAAAGACAGTCCTGGGTTGTCAAACTGACAAGATTTTTAAAAATTTACATCACAAATGGGCAGGGAAGGAATTTACATTCTTTTTTTTTTTTTTTAAAGCAAATGCTCCAAGAAAGGGATATCAAAGGCCTAGAGTCAAGAATAAGCTGTCTAAAGTTTAAACAAGTTGACAGGAACTTTAAGTCCATCTTAATCACAGGTATTATTGGGAGTCAATTGTAAGAACTGATGTGGATGATGAAAACCTCAAAATAATAGCAAATGGTTAGATGAATTTCAAAATTTAGTAACTACCGTATTCCAGTGTTTATTCCTCATAGAGTCAGTTATGGTTATGATGATGTACTCATTTAGCACACTTTCGAAATCACTATGAAACCCATTCAGAAGGTGATAGTTTTGCTCCCATTTGTGTAAGTCATACTCCTCATTCATTCTCACTCTCTCACTGAAATGTATATGATAGAAATCCAGAACCTGTCATTATTTCCCCTGAAGTCATGACCTTTCTATGTATTTAACTGATTTTGGCATTTGAAAAAGCAGGTTATGTAGTAAGATTCTGACATAGCCATGCATCAACCAAGTGATACGCCTTATAGTTTCAAAAATACTTTCTTATTCTTTTTTCATTTGATCTGTACAAGAATATCTTGAAGCAGAAGGGAACAGATATGATGACCGCCTTTTTAAAAGAGACAAAATAAAAATTCCCAGAAGCTAAGCAACTTATCTAAGGATATAGAAAGCAATTAGTAGAGCTAACTTTTACTTTTATATCCAGGTTAAGTCTTCCCAAATACTACTCTAATCCTCTACTTGTAACTCAGCCGAAGTGAGATTTTCTGAGGCACATATATTGTTTTTATTTTGGGGGTTTTTGAGCAAATCTGTCTTACTATTAAAGAGATAATGTTCAAATAATTGAACAAACATTAGGCTGAATAATGTTGTCATTCCTGTGTCTTTTGGATGCTCCTCCTAATTCCTTTTTCAAAACGTCAGCAAATATTAAGATAATCAAAAACATTTAATTTCTTTACTGTAAATGGGTAGACACCTTATATTTCTTGTACATCCATATGTATATATTTATTTTTATCAGCAAATCTTTAGTTTTATATGTGTTTCAAATTATTCCTTGACTTCTAATGTTTTTAAAATGTTATTTCATCTTTAACACTTTCATAGTTTATGTTAGTTTCCTTATTTGGGGTCCAAACTGGCAATTCTCAAAGTATGGTCCATTATGTTTCCTCTTGGAATAAAGTGCAGAATACAAGTAATATATGAGAATCTGTGGAAGTAGGTGCAAAGAATCTACATTAAAGAAGGTTCCAGAGGATTCTGTGTACATTGTGGTTTAAGATACGGTGGCTCTGATTTTTAATTCTATCACATCTTGATCAATCTATTTTTTATTCTTATGCAAATCCTCAAGAAAAAGCTAGTCTATCAAAGCAACTACCACTATAACTTACTACAACTTATGAAATTATATCAATAATGTCAGTGATTTTATAGTAGCTTTTTTTCAAAATATTTTTATCTTCTTATTAACACCTTATGACAACATTGTATGTCAAAAGAAATAATTTCCTCAGAAACTTTCCAAATGAAAATAAAAGTCAAAACTAAAATTATAGACACAGAGAGTTTTTGGAAAGTGTTTTCTTAACCTTCACTATGTCAATGTCCTGAAATGAGCTATATTTGTACCCCAAATCCTTAGGACACATTATATTCATGGTGGACACATATGTCTTATAGTAGACTTGTGACACTCCATATCAGGCTTTGGATTAATTATTTGAATTACTATTGATTCCTGATATAGCCAGAGTGAAAGTGAAAGGAAAGGGTTAGTCTCTCAGTTGAGTAAGACTCTTTGCAAACCCATGGACTATAGCCCGCCAGGCTCCTCTGTCCATGGGATTCTCCAAGCAAGAATACTGGAGGGGGTTTCCATTCCCTTTTCCAGGGGATCTTCCCAACCCAGAGATCAAACCCAGGTCTCCTGCATTACAAGCAGATTCTTTACTCTCTGGGCCACCAGGGAAGCCAAATCCAGAATTTAAAGTAAGAAACATAAGGAAGTAATTATGAGTAGATTTATATCTTTTTCAAAGACTTTTTATAACATTTAGAATGTTCCGAAGATAGAATTTACTGGCATGGGAGGTAGAGAAGTGAAGTGAAATGAAAGTCACTCAATCATGTCTGATTCTTTGTGACCCCCGGACTGTGACCCAAAAGGCTCCTCCATCCATGGAATTCTCCAGGCAAGAATACTAGAATGGGTTGCCATTCCCTTCGCCAAGGGATCTACACAACCCAGGGATCGAACCAAGGTCTCACGCATTACAGGCGGATCCTTTACTGTCTAAGCCACCAGGTAGAGAACTCCCTGTTTACTAGTGGAAACCGAAAGGAATCACTGTACTGGGTGAAAAAGCAGACTATTTGATTTATAAGACCCTTTTAAATACGCTTCTTAATCTCAGAGTATTTAGATTTGCCATCTGTCCAGCCAGAGCTATTATTACTATCCCATTTAATTATTATTCCTTGAATTCTAGTTGTAACTGACTTCACTTTCTCATTTTTGTGGGGCTAAATCCGTGAGATAATGTTAACTAAATTATTATGCCCTGAACATCCTTGTCCTGAACATAGGCAAAACAAAAATAGAAGTTCTTCTATTTGCCCAATTAAATATACAGTTTAATCCGTCTCATAATTGGTAAGTCATGTAAAACCATAGTAACTTTGAAGGTCTATGGGTTCTTCAAAGAAAATTTAAACCTGAATTTATCATTGGTATATTTCTATATAGGAGAAGGCAATGGCAAGCCACTCCATATACAAAGTTTTCTCTGATAATTTGCCAGTGATTAGTTTTTTCAATTTGCCAGGAGGTTTTCAGTTTTTAATATAGTATTTTATCAAATATTTTTGGGGCAGTTTGGCTGATTTTTTTATTGATAGTAAAATACACTTAAGTTAAAAATTGTCTGTTTATAGTCAGTTGTCTGGTTACCTTGTCCTTGTTTTGAAATGGACCCTGGGATTTCTAAATGTTCATGTAAGTACACCCTTTAATTTCCCATGCAACCATATTGCATGAAAAACTCTCAAAAGACTGGAAAGGAACAGGTCTTCCTTCTTTCCTACCCCCTCTCTTATTAAAATTGTACTTTTCCTTTACTAGCCATTTTTGAAAGATAAAAAGCATTTGGCATATTTTTAAGATACTTTGTAGCATTTACTCTCAACATAGCCATTTCCCCATGGGAAGCTTTCTGAAGACAGCATTTGGCAGCTACTTAAAAATGATTGAATTATAGTCTAAATGTTTATCTGCTGCTCATCTTATATTTTTACCTAACAGAGAAGTGCATTGAAGATAGGCTAATTTACAGTCCAAAAGAAACTAATAGAAACAGTTGCTTTGGCACAAAAACTAAATTTAATTTCCTGAATTAACTGATTTGGGAATTAGCAAACTGGAACTGTAATTCTGACTTCTAAGAAAAAATGCATGTAAATTACACTGAGGATCTTGTTCTGAACCTGTGGCCAATGAAATAAAATAAAAAGAATTCAGTTTTGGAAAATGTGTTAAAGGTAGTATTGTCTAATTCTTTTTGCAAATCTTTTTTACCTTTAGGCTGAGGAGAATGTGCTTAATTTTGCAAGTGTGACTCTGATAGAACAAAATTGCCTTAGTATAGAAATGATTGTTAAGGGCACGCAACTACTAAAGCACTGAAAAGTGAAAGCTAGTTACTCAGTCATGTCTGACTCTTTGCAGTCCCATGAACTGTAGCCTTCCAATCTCCTCTGTCCATGGAAGTCTCCAGGCAAGAATGCTACAGTGGGTTGCCAATTCCTTCTCCAGGTGGTCTTCCCAACCCAGGGATTGAATCTGGGTTTCCCACACTGCAAGCAGATTCTTTACAGTTTAGGCCACCAGGAAGGCCCAGGGAAGCACTGCTGCTGCTGCTACTAAGTCACTTCAGTCATGTCTGACTCTGTGTGACCCCATAGACGGAAGCCCACCAGGCTCCCCCGTCCCTGGGATTCTCCAGGCAAGAACACTGGAGTGGGTTGCCACTTCCTTCTCCAATGTGTGAAAGTGAAAAGTGAAAGTGAAGTCGTGTCCGACCCTTAGCGACCCCATGGACTGCAGCCTACCAGGCTCCTCCATCCATGGGATTTTCCAGGCAAGAGTACTGGAGTGGCTTGCCATTGCCTTCTCTGAGGGAAGCACTAACTAGTTCTAAATGCAGAGCAGTTGTATCATCTATGAAGTTGTGGGAAAATTTCTGTAGTAGTCTAGTACATATTTTTTTTTTTTGTAGTTAATTTATTTTTTATTGGAGGCAAATTATTTTACAATATTATATTGGTTGGTTTTGCCATACATTGATATGAATTTGCCCCGGGTTTACATAAGTTCCCCCTCCTGAACCCCCCTCCCACCTCCCTCCTCCCTTTATCCTCCCTCTGGGTCATCCCCGCATGCCAGCCCCGAGCATCCTATAACATGCATTGACCCTGAACTAGTGATTCGTTTCACATATGACAACATATGTGTTTCAATGTCATTCTCCCAAATCATCCCACCCTCACCCTCTCCCATAGAGTCCCAAAGACTGTTCTATATATCTGTGTCTCTTTTGCTGTCTTGTATACAGGGTTATCATTTGCATCTTTCTAAATTCCATATATATGTGTTAGTATACTGTATTGGTGTTTTTCTTTCTGGCTTACTTCACTCTGTATAATAGGCTCCAGTTTCATCCACCTCATTAGAACTGATTCAAATGTATTCTTTTTAATGGCTGAATAATACTCCATTGTGTATATGTACCAAAGCTTTCTTATCCATTCGTCTGCAGATGGACATCTAGTACATATTTTACATGACTCACAATACTTTAAAACTTATAAGTGATTTTTATTGTTAAACTATGTACAGTTTATTGCTAATTTGTCAGAAAGTTTGTGGCAAGTTTTAAAGTCAGGTGTTTGGAGTTCAGAATATTTTCTATAGAAATTACATTATACATGATGGTTAAATCTTTAGGCTCATTCATCATGTGTCAGAGAGATCTGTAGAATTCAACATGGTATCAAAGAAATCTAGCTACCATCTTAAGGGCAATGGTTTAGAGTTTTGACCTATAGTTCTGAAACACATTTGCTCCCTTCAGTAAGGTCCTGCATTGCCTTTGTGTTCGCTTTTCCACTTGAAACACAAGAGAATGAGATGGCAAGGTGGCTGAAGATGCATTCAAAGAGAATAACTGAGAGACAATAACAGAAGATACAAAATGGAAGAGGAGGAAAATATTTCTGGAGGTAGATTACCCAAATAGCTAAGTATTGTTTAGGTAATGGCAGCTTGTCTTCTATTCTGTCCGTTGTTTATGGCATGTAAAGTTTCAGACTATTGGGACAGGAAAAATTGTGGTAGCTACTAGACAAATACAGCTATTTAAATTAGGTTAATTAAAATTAAATGCAATTAAAATCCATTTCCTCAGTTGTGCTGGCCATATTTCAAATACTCAATAGCTGCATGAGTTTTACGATTACCATTCTGGGACAGCAGAGATACAGAATATTTCCACCATCATAGATAGTTCTACTAGACAGAGCTGCTCTAAAGGAGGGATTGACAAACTTTTTCCAGAGGGCTGTAGAGTACACATTCTAGGCTTAGTGGCCCTGCATGGTCTATGTTTTATATTTTTATAACCTTTTAAAAATACAAAAAACATTCTTTGCTCATAGATTGTACAATAATTGGCTTCAGGCTGAACACAGTTGGTTTCTTCCACTCTAGAGCATCTCATTCCTTTCTTCTGATAAATTCAGGTTAGGAGATCAGAAATAGGTTCATAGTAAAAAGTTTTGCTCTGTCTAAGACAGGTACTTGTGCTTCAGTTTGAAGCTTAAGCAAGAAATTTTTCTTCTGCTAAGGAACATGATTTGGTCTGTAGTTTCTATGCTGTGCCCAGATAAGCCAGATCATATCCTTTATTTCAGTGATTCTGGATGATGGAACTTGAAAAAAGTTATTACAATATCATAATTTGTTTGCTCTGGAAGCATCAGTCTTTGCATACTTGGCAATTTTGTATCAATTAATTAATGAAAATATGTACTGATGAAATGTTTCTATGCTCTGATGCAATCTCACTGTAATTAGTCTAAATTTTTTTTCTAAATGTTTAACATGGTAAAGTAGAATCTCATAGAGTATTTAGTATCTTTAAAAAAATCTTTTTTTATACTTGCAGTAATGATTGAAGTTTGTGTAAATATTTGTATCATGAAAATGTGAACATCTATAATTTTTTATTATTACATTTCAAAATATTTTATATTTCTTTTTTAGTCTTCACCATTTGTAAAAGTAACCTTAGGTTTTAAATCTTTAATTGCTTTAAAAACAGAAAAGTAAAATTTAAGAGTATTATTTAAAATATTTATGACTGCAATTTAACAAGATTGTTGAATATCAACTATGTGCCAAGTATTATGCTAAGCACTGTGGGTAAAAATCCATTATATAATTCCTGATCTCAAGGAACTCACATGTATCAGGAAGGCAGACACATAAATCTGTAAAGCAGTATATGAAGTACAATATAAGTTATTGAAGAAAAAAATGTGGAAGGCTGGAACAAAGAACTGTACCAGAGTAATATCTATAAAATCTTTAGAAGGGACGAGGCATCTCTTTTGGGCTTTTCTGATTTATGGATGAATGAGACATTTTGGAAATGAGAGAGAGAGCCAAGTCCTGCTGTATGAAACAAATAACATGAATACATATATGCATCACACACACATACAGAGAAAGTACTCAGAGAAAGGAGAGTATAATTTTGCTTGAGTAGCAATTGTGAATGTAGGATGGTAAGATATGCGTCTAGATTTGTGGTTAATCTGTGTGACTTACTAAAATTACTGAATGCTATAATAAAATAGGCAGTGAGATGAATTTAAGCATAGCCTTGGCTTTATTCAGAAATATGATTCTGGTGGCAGGGTATAAAAATGACTGGTTAAAAAAAAATTAAGGTAGGATGATGCCATAGGAAGCTCTTTCTATAGATAAGGTTTAAATAGTATGCTACTGCTGCTGCTGCTAAGTCGCGTCAGTCGTGTCCAACTCTATGCGACCCCATAGATGACAGCCCACCAGGCTCCTCTGTCCCTGGGATTTTCCAGGCAAGAGTACAGGAGTGGGTTGCCATTTCCTTCTCCAATGCATGAAAGTGAAAAGTGAAAGTGAAGTCGCTCAGTAGTGTCCGACTCCTTGCTACCCCATGGACTGTAGCTCACCAGGCTCCTCCGTCCATGGGATTTCCCAGGCAAGTGTACTGGAGTGGGTTGCCATAAACATAAAATTAAACAAGTAATAGACAATACAAGGGGCTCTTAGAATTCTAAAGTAGTTGGGAATAAATTTGGGCAGAATTTGATCATTTGATTTGGGGTAAGGAAGAAGATGGAGAAGGCAATGTCAACCCACTCCAGTACTCTCGCCTGGAAAATCCCATGGACAGAGGAGCCTGGTGGGCTGCAGTCCATGGGGTCGCTAAGAGTCGGACACGACTGAGCGACTTCACTTTCACTTTTCACTTTCCTGCATTGGAGAAGGAAATGGCAACCCACTCCAGTGTTCTTCCCTGGAGAATCCCAGGGACGGGGGAGCCTGGTAGGGTGTCGTCTATGGGGTCACACAGAGTTGGACACGACTGAAGTGATTTAGCAGATTTAGCATCAAGGAAGAAGTTAAAAAATGAAACCACATTTTCTAGCTTGCTATCCAAGCCAGCTTTGAAACTCTTAAAGGAGAAGGATAATGTGGAAGAGGATAGGTTTTAAAAATGGAAATAGAGATTTTAGTTTGAAAAGATTAATTGTAAAGAACCAATAAATCATACAGATAGAAATGTCTAATAGTGTTATAGTTATTGGTATAGAAAAAAAGAATTCAACAGTCATATGCTATCACCTAATCAACACATTATATGTTTGTAAAGTGTTAAGTATTGTATTAAATGTTTAGCATTCACTGCACAATTTATTCACAAAAACTTTGTGGGGAGCATTGTTATTATCACTCATTTTAGAAATGAGACAAATTTGCTTTTTCTACCAGCAGTATCTTTTGTCCTCTTATATAATTCAGGAAAGTGAGACAGTATGTTTGAAAACATCTAACAATGCCTGGTTCACAGTTGAAACTCAACCAATTCAGATATAGTAGAATATAGTAGCTAAGAGCATGAGTTCTGCAATCAGACTATGGTTTCAAAATGCACTCTGGTGCCAAAACTGGACAAAGATATTATAAGAGAGGAAAACTATAGACCAATATCTCCTATGAACTTAACATGTCAACACCCCTAACAAAATGTTAGCAAGTCAAATCCAGCAATGTGGAAAAGAATTATACATCATGACTGAGTAGATTTATCCTGGGTAGGCAAGGTTGGTTCAAAATTCCAATATCAATGGCTATAACTTATCACGTGTCTGTGTGCTTAGTAGCTCAGTAATGTCTGACTCTTTATGACCCAATGAACTGTAGCCTGGAGGCTCTTCTATCCAGGGGATTTTCCGGTAAGAATATTTGAGTGGGATGCCATTTCCTCCTCCAGGGGATCTTTCCAACCAAGAAATCGAACATGTGTCTCCTGCATTTCCTGCGTTGTCAGGTGAATTCTTTACCACTGAGCCACCTAGGAAGCCCTTACATAACTCATCATATTAATACGTTAACAGAGAAAAAACATAATCAATAGATGTATAAAATGCATTCAAAAGAAGTTTAACACCTATTCATAACAAAAACAGCAAATGAGGAAGATAGGTAAACTTCTTCAACTTGATAGACAAAATCTGCAAAAAACCCTACACCTAACATTATATTTACATAATGAGAAACTAGAAACCTTCCTAAGATCAGGAACATAGCAAGAATGTCCCTTCTCACTACTCCTTTAACATTGTAGTGAAAGTCCTATCTAATGCAATAAGACCAGAAAAGGAACTAAAAATTAGACAAAATGGAAGGAAACAGTATTGTTCTCTTTGTTTATAAATGATGTTTTTATAAGGAAATACCAAAGAACAAAGAAAACCATTCCAGAAACTAATAAGAAAATATAGAAATATTGCAGGATGCAGCAATAATTATTTTAATATTAAAATATCACTTGTTTTCTATATAACAGAAGTGAACAACTGTATTTTAAATTAAAAAGATAAAAGATAATGCTACTTGTATGGAAATAAAAACAACATCATTTGTGTTTCAAGAAATGAAATATTTAAGTATAATCTAACAAAATTCATGATACATCTGCATGAGAAAACCTAGAAAACTTTGATGAAGGAAATCAAATAAGATATGAGTAAATGGAAAGATATTCTGTGTTCATGCATAGGAAGATTTAAGCTGTTAAGACGTCAATTCTTCTTAACTTTATTTATAAATTCAGTGCAATGCCAATTAAAATCCCAGCAAATTATTCTGTGAATACTGTCAAACTGATTTGCAAAAGATCCAAATTAGCAAAACAGTATTGAAGAAGGATGAAGCTGAAAGACTGGTACTGTCTGACTTATTATACTTACTACAGAACTAAACAAGAGCATATGGTAATGGTAAAACAGTAGACAAATAGATCAATGGAACAGAGTCAGCTGATATTTGACAAAGAAACTAAGACAATTAAAAAAAAAAAATCTACCACCAAGTCATGACAAAAACTCAGTAAAGAAAGGATAAACTTTTCAAGAAATGGCCCTGGAACTACTGGACATCCACATGCAAAAATAGTTAGTTAAATAATCCTACACTTTTGGGACTTTCCTTGCAATCCAGTGGGTAAGACTCCACACTCCCATTGCAGGAAGCTGAGTTCTATCCTTGGTCAGGGAACTAGTTCCTATATGCTGCAACTAAGAGTTCTCTTGCTGCAATGAAGATTGAAGATCCTGCATGCCACAACTAAAACCCAGTGCTGTCAAATAAATAAATCAATAACATTTAAAAAAGAATCTTACACTTTTGCAGAAGTTTACTAAAAGTAGTGGGGTTGCACAGAGTTGGACACGACTGAAGAGACTTAGCAGCAGCAGCAGCTCATAGACCTACATGTAAAACACAAAAGTATAAAACTTCGAGAAGATAACAAAGGAGAAAATCTAGGTGACCTAGGATTTAATGATGACTTCTTACATACAAACAAAAATCATGACCTAAGTCAGAAAAAAAATGATAAGTTCAGCTTCATTAAAGGTGCATGCTTTTGCTCTATGAAAGTCACTGTTAAGAGAATTAAAATACAAGGCATAGACTTGGACAAAATCTTCGCAACACATGCATCATTTAATAATAAAGTACTGTCTCCAAATATACAAGAAACACTTAAAAACTCAATAATAAAAAAATTACCCAATTTAAAAATGGTCAAAATATGAACAGATAACTCCATGAAAAAGTCTGTAGAAAACAAGCAAGCATATAAAATATTTTCACCATCCTATTTCATCAGGGAATTGCAAATTAAAACAAGATACCACTGTATACCAATTCAAATGAGTAAAATCCAGGACACTGCCAACACTAAGTGCTCATGAGGATGTGAAGCAACAGGAACTCTCATTTACTGCTGGTGGCAATGCAAAAATGGTACAAACGTTATGCAAGACAGTTTGGTATTTAAAAAAAAAGCTAAGCCTAGTCTTACAATATGCTCCAGCAATTGCCCTTACTGTAGATTAATTTACATTGTCCCAGAAAGATACAATGAAATCTTAACTCTTAGTACTTCACAATGTGATCTTGTTTCAAAACAGAGTCTTTTAGAAAGGTTATTAAGTTAAAAATGAGTTCCTTGAATTGACCCCTAATCCAGCATGACTGGTGTCCTTATAAAATGGGGAAAAGAGAACACAGAGAGACACATCACTCTAAACATGAAATGATGACACAGAGGAAAACACCGCATGCAGAAGGCAGAGATTGGAGTAAATCTTTCCAAGAACACCATAGATTGCCGGCACCTCGCCTAGGAGAGCAGAATGGAACAGATTCTTCCTTACAGCTGTCAGAAGGAACCCATCCTGTTTTCATCTTAGTTTCAGACTTCTAGCTTCTAGAACTGTGATAAATTTCTGTTGTTCGAAGGGACCCAGTTTGTGGTGCTTTGTTTCAGCAGCCCTAGGAATCTAATACAGAATTCTGGGCCACACAAAAACCTGCATATGAATGTTTGAATGTGAAAGTCGCTCAGTCGTGTCTGACTCCCTGCGACCCCATTGACTATACACAGTCCATGGAATTCTCCAAGCCAGAATACTGGAGTGGGGAGCCTATCCCTTCTCCAGTGGATCTTGCCAACCCAGGAATCAAACCAGGGTCTTCTGCATTGTACGCATATTCTTTACCAGCTGAGCTACCAGGGAAGCCCTCATGTGAATGTCTATAGCAGCTTTATCCATGATCTCCAAAATTTGGGAGCATCCAAGACGTAACCTCATGCGACGAGTTGACTCACTGGAAAAGAGTCTGATGCTAGGAGGGACTGGGGGTAGGAGGAGACGGGAACGACAGAGAATGAGATGGCTGGATGGCATCACCGACTCAATGGACATGAGTTTGAGTGAACTCCGGGAGTTGGTGATGGACAGGGAGGCCTGGCGTGCTGTGGTTCATGGGGTCGCAAAGAGTTGGATACGACTAAGCGACTGAACTGAACTGAACTGAAGACGTACTTCAGTAGGTGGATGAATAAATACAGTTTGATGCGTCGAAGCCAAGGAATGTTTTTCAGTGATTTAAAAAATGAGCTATCAAACCATGAGACACATGGAGGAACTTTAAATGCATAGTTGCTAAGTGAAAGGAATCAGTTTGAAAAGACTGTGTTCTGTATGATTCCAGTGATATGACATTCTGGTAAAGGCACAACTATAGATACAGTAAATGATCAGTGGTTGCTAGGGATCTGGCAAGAGGGAAAAAGGATGAAAATGTGGAACACAGGTTATTTTTAGGGAAGTGAAACTATTGTCTGATACTGTTACAGAAAATATATGACTTAATGCATTTGTCCCCATGAAATGATATAACACAAACAGTGAGCCCTAACGTAAGCTATGATTTTATTAATGTAAATGTATCATTATGTAACAAATGTACCATAATAGCAAGGTGTTAATAATAGGGAAAACTATGCAGGATGGTTGTGAGAGAGTATGCGGGAGTTCTCTGCACTTTCTGCTCAATTTTCTGTAGACCTTAAACTACTCTAAAAATTGGTCTATTAATTAAGAAAAATGCACTTTAACCTTTAGTGGTTGTGAGGTCTGTGCCTCAGTTTTCTCTTCTGCAAAAAAGGACTGATAATAGAACTACTTTATAGAGTTGTGAAAATTAAATGTGATAAGACATATAAATCACTTAGCATGGTGCCTTGTGTGTAGCAGGTAGTCAAGCATGTTCTATCTATTTAAAGAGATGTTGGAGTTTCAAAAATTTAATATATACATTGGCATAGAGCTTAATTTCATTACATTTGCGATTTGTGACTGGTACATAGTATTGAGACAAACATCTTAAATGAGAGAATCTTCTGGTAATATGTGTTTTCCAATGAGGGCTAAAGAATTTATGCAGCTTCTTGTCTTTATGCAGCAGATGCAAACATTGCATGAAATTTACTAAATGGAGTTACTGTAACAGATAACTGTGGACACATCTTAAATGCCTCATCCCTAGTGCTCTATTAAAACAATCCTTCAGACAAAAAATTAGAACAATAATAGTGCACATATGAGATCCTTAGAGACATTTAATAATAGCTTGTTTTTTCTTATTTTATTAAAAAATTGCTTTTATTAGCAGGTGAGGTTGAAAATCAGCTTTATGTTGTCTAACTCAATTTTCAATCTCCAGCAACATAAAGTTTACAGGCTGGTAGCAGTATTTGTAAATTAAAGATTGCTTTGATCTTCAGTGGCAAAGATTTATGAAATATTGCTTTAAATTTGTGTTTCATGTAGTAAAGCAAATTGAATTTTTTTTATAGACAAAAGCAACTTGAAGAAACCCATAGATTACTTTGGCCACTGAAGAGTATAAATTATGTTTAACTAAATTTTGTCAGTACCGTGTGTTGAGCTATTTAGATAAAACATGTTTTTGACATTTATTGCAAAATGATACCTTCTTCTAGACTCCTACATTCTCTGGAGTATGGAATGAATCATTAAGGGAATTAGTAATCTTTCTGTTGACATGAATCACGTTATACAAGATATAAAAATTTAAATGTATTTTTCTAAGTAAATTATTGTGAAAAGGTATTCAAACCTATTATTATGAATTGGAGGTGTGCCAAAACATTATACAACCCACATGTGTAATTTCTAGGCAAATTCACTGCCATTATTTAGGATTTTTAATGTATATTTATTCCCACAGAGTGTAATCCCACAAAGAGGCAAGGTAAGTAAATCATTGTGATGGTAGTACCTGCTTGTTTGAAGTAAAGCAATTCTTACAGAGTGTGAGGCTTTCTATTGGACACCCCACCACCAATGTTGGTCAATGTTTTATTCTTCTCTAGAAACAACATAAAGACATACTCTATGAACAAAGCTTTGCAGTAGAATGAAATATATATATATATATATATATTTTAAGACTCCAAGGAACAAAACATTTAATGGGCAAAAGATATATGTATATGATGTATATGTGTGTAAACATTAAAACATAGACAACCAACCATAGGGCTCAACAACTGGGGGCAAATGAAAGATAAAGCATGAGTAGATGGTTTTAAAAAAATACTATAACTGGATCCAGAAAGACTACTATTTGGTAATATTTATAATCAAATTAATGTTAACACTAAAATTTATCTCCATGGCAAATGCCACTGAACAGCATTTCAATTCAATAATTTAATTATGAATTATATTGACTGTCATTAATTTGGAAGGAGACAAGTCTTTGGTTCACAGTTGTTCATCTTTTTCTTGCAAAAAATGTTTGTCTAGACAAACCTAACCCAAAACATTTCAACCTATATTTGTTATTTATATCAAACTCTGGTGGCTCTGACATGCATAGTAGGTAGCCTTCTCTCCTACCATTATGTACTGCTCCACACAAAGAAAGAACCACTTTGGTGATTCTTCAGTGGGCTTCTTTGTATATTAAAGTTGACATATTTCATATTTGGAGATGCTCTTTCAACCCTTTTACTGAGTAAACTTCAGATTTTTCACGGAACTCAAAATAAGACAAGGGTCTGTAACAGGTAGAGATTTCAGGATCAGTTCAGTTCAGTTCAGTTCAGTCTCATTGGAAGGACTGATGCTGAAGCTGAAACTCAAATACTTTGGCCACCTCATGCGACGAGTTGACTCACTGGATTTCAGGATAAACTATTTTAAATTCAATAGATCCACTTGCACTTAAAGGATAGAAAGGTTGCTGCATGGAGCCTCTGCTTCATCCCAAAGAGAAGATAATGCAGACTCCTAGGGTTTGGAGTAAGCTTCTCCTGTTTGCTGTGTTCTGTAGCCTATCGTTGTTGTTTAGTCACTAAGTTGTGTTTGATTCTTTGTGACCCCCATGGACTGTAGCCCACAAGTCTCCTCTGTCCATAGGATTTTCAAGGCAGGAATACTGGAATGGGTTGCCATTTCCTTCTCTAGTCTGTGGCCTATACGGAGCATGATAAAAAATATTCCATACCAGAAATAGACTGCGGTATTTCTGACTCAATGAAGAGGGTTTTATTTGGATGATAACCTGGGTATTACAGTGGAAAAATAGAAAAATTTCCCTAAAATAGAACAATATCCCTAAAGCTGAAACTATATTATGGTGTATCTACAATTGCATAGGCACTGCTTCTGCAAATCAGAGGCCCCTGGCCACCCTTTTGAACTAATCATTTAATGACCTTAATCTCATAGGGAAAGGCTGTAGTTTTTAAATCCCTTTTGTCTTCATTTCTGGGAAGTTCTGAGCCCTCTCCTTTAATACTTATGTATTAATTTGTTCAATGCCACACAATTTTTTGTCAATTGAAAGAAGACCCCATCCCTACCTATCAGTACTTTATTTTGTTAATCTATTTTATTTTTAATTTAATCTATTTCACATAAATTAGAATTGGGGACACCATCATCTTTCTTAGCTTTTTTTTTTTTTTAATCTATAAGCTATTATACATAGCCTTATAAGAGGAAGATTCCTTAGAAGAATCTATCTAGTGACTCTGTTAGTTTGCTTGGTACCCTTGGATGTTACCTGTTTTTCTGGAAGGAGGTGTAGTTACCCAAGCCATGCATTTTAGGCATTTTCTATTTTCATTTCTTTTTACACAGAATAACTGGCACCCTAGAAACACTATCCTGTCTTGGACTAATATACTTAGATTCAGAGGAAAGTGAAAGATGAAAGTATAAGAGCATCATTCCTCCTGAATAGTTTAGCAAGTTGTAACACTTTGCCTGTTCCTCTTCATGGAGCCTGCTTATTTCTCGCAAACTCCCTTAAAAACCATTAATGACAATGAAAGAATATTATCCTTGGTCTCTGGTTCATGATACAGTCAACACAGGAGATAAGTGGCAATTAGTGACCTGAAATTTGGATCTTCGTCATTGTTGAATCTTACCATGCCTAGAAAAGTACTTTCTTTTTAATTATTTTTTAAAAATTTAAACCTTTTATTTTTGTATTGGGGTATAGCTAATTAACAATGTTGTGATAGTTTCAGGTACACAGTAAAGAGACTCAGCCATACATATACCTGTATCCATTTTCCCTCCAAACTCCCTTCCCATCCATTCTGCCATGTAACATTGAGCAGAGTTCCATGTGCTATACAATAGGTCCTTGCTGGTTATCCAGTTTAAATATAGCAATGCACACATGTCTATCCCAAACTTCCTATCTCTCCCTTCCCCCTAGCAACCATAAGTTTGTTCTCTATGTCTGTAAGCTTATTTCTGTTTCCTAAGTAAGTCCATTTGTTTAATTTCTTTTTAGATTTCATATATAAAGGTTTTCATACATTTCTCCTTCTCTGTCTGACTTCTCTCACTATTACAATCTATAGGTCCATCCACGTTGCTACAAATGACATTATTTCATTTTTAATGGCTGAGTAATATTCCATTGTTTATGTGTGTGTGTACCACATCTTCTTTATTCATCCTTCTGTTGATGCACATTGACGTTGCTTCCATGGATTGGCTATTGTAAATAGTACTGCAGTGAATCAGTGGCACAGTGGTAAAGAATCTGCCTGTCAATGCAGGAGACACAAGAGACACGAGTTTGATCCCTGGGTTGGGAAAATCCTCTGGAGAAGGATATGGCTACCCACAGTAGTATTCTTGCCTGGAAAACTCCATGGACAGAGGAGCTTGGTGGACTACAGTCCATGGGATCACAAAGAATCAGATACAACTAAGCGACTAAGCAGACACACATGCTGCAATGAACATTGGGGTGCATGTATCCTTTCAGAGTATATTTTTCTCCAGATAAACGCCTAAGGAGTGTGATTGCAGGGTAATATGGTAGCTCTATTTTCAGGTTTTAAGGAACTTTCACACTGTTTTCCATAGTGGCTGTACCAATTTACATTCCCACCAAAGGTGTAGGAGAGTTCCCTTCTCTCCACACCCTCTCCAGCATTTTCTGTTTGTGTATTTTTTTGATGATAGCCATTCTGGCTGGTGTAACGTTATACCTCAATGTAGTTTTGATTTGTATTTCTCTAATAATTAGTGATATTGGACATCTTTTCATGTGCCTCTTGGCCATCTGTGTGTCTTCCTTGGAGAAATGTCTGTTTAGGTATTCTACCCATTTATTGATTGGCCTGTTTTTTTTTTTTTTTTTATGCTGTTAAGCCTCATGTGCTGTTTGTAAATTTTGGAAACTAATCCCTTGGCAGGCACATAATTTGAAAATATTTACTCCCAATCTGTGGGGTTTTTTTTGTTTTGTTTTGTTTATTGTTCTCTTTGTTGTGGAAAAGCTTTGAGTTTAAGCAAGTTCTATTGTTTATTCTTGTTTTTATTTCCATTACTCTACAGTCATCAAAAATGTATGGTAAGTTTGCGACCCCGTGGACTGTAGCCTACCAGGCTTCTCCGTCCATGGGATTCTCCAGGCAAGAATACTGGAGTGGGTTACCATTTCCCTTCTCCAGGGGATCTTCCTGACCCAGGGATCGAACCCGGGTCCCCTGCATTGGAGGCAGACGCTTTAACCACTAAGCCACCAGGGAAGCCCAGATCAGTGGAACAGGATAGAAGATTGATAAACAAATCTTTGCACCTATGGTCAGTTAATCTGTGGCAAAGGAGGTAAAATTACACAATGTTGGAAAGACAGTCTCTTCAACAAGTGGTGCTGGGAAAACTGGACAGCTACATTGTAAAAAAAATGAAATTAGATCATTGCTTGGTGTCATCCACAAAAATAAACTATAAGTGATTTAAAGACCTAAATGTGAGATCAGACATGGTAAAACTCCTAAAGGAAAACATAGGCAGAACACTCTCTGACAGAGGTTACAGTAATATTGTTTTCAATCCAGACTACTTAACCTTTCATTGATATGTTTTTGATCTTTAATTCCTAGGCTCCCTTTGAAGGTTATAATGGGTTTGGCTCTCTGCACCAAATTGTCAAACAAGTGAGAACAATTAACCCAATAATACACACATCAGGCATGGCATGATATTTCTAAAGAGAAATTTCTAATATAGGAGAATTAATGGATTTGTCTGGGCTTCCCTGGTAGCTTAGTGGTTAAAGCGTCTGCCTCCAATGCAGGGGACCCAGGTTCGATCCCTGGGTCGGGAAGATCCCCTGGAGAAGAGAAATGGTAACCCACTCCAGTATTCTTGCCTGGAGAATCCCATGGACGGAGAAGCCTGGTAGGCTACAGTCCACGGGGTCGCAAAGAGTCGGACACGACTGAGCGACTTCACTTACCATACTTACCATATGGATTTGTAGTTTCCTCTGTAATGGTAATGGAGCAGCACATAGGAATATAAGGCATCTAGATACCATGATCAGAGATGGTCCCCTGGCTGAAGAACCATTGCATGACCTGGACCTTGGGCTGAGGATTGTAGTCACAGCTCTATTAAGTGATAGAGTTTTGCTCATCAGCCCTGCTCTGCCACAGTAATATTTTCCATTAGGAGGGCACAATGATCAGAAACCCCATGATCAGAGACTGGAGTCTGTGCTTTGCAGTTGTAAATACATGATATAACAAATCCCTGGCTTCCAACCCTAATCCACACCGCCTCAGCTTTCTCACAGAATTAAATTCCTTACTGCTTGTCTGTACCTCTTTTCTATGGAGCAGTTTGAGTTTCGTATTAATCCTGCTCTGCATTTACCCAACATGCTCAGGAAGACCAGGCTGCATGGAATCAGCCTTGGAAAAGTTAATTCTTCTTACCTCTCATTTAGAATCTCTGAAGGAAAATGCTGAGAAAAAAAAATATGTGATTTGAAAGAAACAATAGAGTAAACTTTAGAGATGACATATTCACATGTAGATGAACCCTTTGTAAAACAAAATAGCAGCATGTTGAAACACTGCAAAAGTTTGTATGTTAATGGCGCAGCGGCGATGTGGAAGGTTTACACATTACGTTATTTGAAAATTCTGAAACTGAAGTATTACATTTTTCTTTTCAGAGAATCTCTTATATATAAAGGTTTGCCTGGAGTTCTGAAATCCACATTAAATAATGTTGTCAAAATGATCAATCTATTAAAATATAAGCTTCAATATTCCAATTCTATCTTCAGCTTTATTTAAAGAAATAGGATCAGACACCACACTCTGCTGCTTCACACTGAAATACGCTGATTATAAAAATAAAGAAATTTGTCAAGAGTTTGTAAATGAAAAGAACTGGTATGTGTGTATTTGTGGGTGGTGAATGCATTGGTGTGATTAACATGAGATATGATTGAAAGAGAGTTATTGGCTTACCTAAGAGAAATGACTTAACTAATGAAAATTTTAACATTCAAATAAAATTACAGACAAGTACAAAAATTATATATGCATACTGAAAAGTCTTGTGGATTCACAGTCAAAATTCAGCTTTGGAAAAATGAAGTTTAAAGTGCTTCCTAATAATATTTAATTTGGGTTGGAATTTTTAAATTGTTAATCTGGAAACAATTTAGATTGTTGCTACTGTGGAAGGAAAAAAAAGTAACTTTATCAGGTCTGGAATAGTGCTTGTGAACTGTCCATTTTGACTTTAGTCTTACTGCCTCTGCTCATTTGGAAAATTATTCAATACTTAGGTGAGCATACTTTTTCCAAATCCACTTCAGTGAGATCGTTTTGTACTTTTGTGATGTTGTGTGTATGTGTTGAGTCACTTCAGTCGTGTCTGACTCTTTGCAACCCCAAGGACTATAGCCCACCAGGTTTCTCTGGTCATGGAGTTCTCCAGGCAAGAATTCTGGAGTGAGTTGCCATGCCCTCCTCCAGGGGATCTTCCCAACCCAGGAATTCTACCCATGTTCCTTATGTCTTCTGTATTAGCAGGCAGTTTCTTTACCTCTAGTGCCACCTGAGAAACCTCACACTTGTGACACACTTAGATTATTTTGTCACAGTCTATATTCTTTCTTGGGATTCCCCAACCTCCTAAATGATTTTTTAAAGTCTATATCCATTAGGGTACACTCTGTGCTGTATGCTGTGAAGTACTATGGGTTTTTCACAAATCCATGTGTGAAGCTACCATTACAGTACCATACAGAAGAGTTTTACCACCTTAAAAATATCCCGTGTTCCACCTGTTCATCCCTCCTCTCTTCCATTGAACCCCTGCAGTCACTGATTATTTACCATCTCTGTTGTTTACCTTTCCCCAAACATCATATAAATGGAGTCATACAGTATGTAACCTTTTCAGACTGGCTTCTTTTACTAGAAATATGCAGCTAAGACTCATCCTTGTTATTTACATTGCTTGATAGCTCATTTATTTTAATTGCTGACTAATATTCTATATATTCCATTATATGTATGTACCATAATTTGCTTATTCATTCACCCATTGAGCACATCTTGCCTGCTACTAATTTTTGACAACTATGAATAAAACTGCTATAAACATTCTAGGGCAGGATTTTGTGCGGAATTAAGTTTTCAGAACAGTAGGATAAGTAACTAGAAGCACAATTATGTTTGGTAAGATTATGTTTGGTTTTGTAAGAAACAGATAAATGATCTTTCAAAATAGCTATGCACTTTGCATTCCAACAGCAAAGAATGAGAATTGCTGTTGCTCTACACCTTTGAGAATTTAGCATTGTCAAATGTACTTTAACAAATGTTAACAGTTGTTTAGTGCTATCTTGATATTTTAGTTTTAATTTTTATGATGACAAATGATATTTTTTAATATCTTTTTTATTGAGATGTATTTTTAGATCTTTTGCCTGTTTTTTTAATTTGGTTGTTTGCTTTCTTATTGTTGAGTTTTAAGTGTTCTTTTTATAATTTGTATATAAGTTTTGAAATCAAATTGGTATTTTAAAAATATTTTCTCTCAGTCTGTGGCTTACCTTTTCATTTTCTAATCGGTGTCTATTACACAGCAGAAGTTTTAGTTTTAATGAAGTCCAAATTACTAGTTTTTTTCTTAATTGGATTGTGCTTTTGATATTTTACCTAAAAAGTCATTACCAAACCCAAGGTAAGAGATTCTTTCCCAAGTTTCTTCTAGAATTTTCATAGTTTTTTTTGCTTGGTTTACATTTTGCTCTAAAATTCATTGTGAGTTAAATTTTGTGTAAGATGTAAGGGCTGTGTCAAAGGCATGTAAAAGTTTAAAAATTTTTTTTATTTATGGATGTCCAATTGTTCTAGCATCATTTATTGAAAAAAAAAAGACTATCTTTTCTCCATTGAATTACAGTTTTATTTCTGGGCTTTCTGTTCTGTTCTATTGATTTTTCTATTTGTTCTTTCTCCAATGACATGCTGTCTCAATTCCTAGAACTTTATATAAAGTATTTAAATCAAGTCGTATAAGTTCCTCAACTGCATTATTCTTCAGTATTGTGTTAACAATTCTAGATCCTTTGCTTTTGTTTTAGAATTAGTTTATGATTATTTACAAAGTAACCAACTTGAATTTTGATTAGGATTCAGTTAAATCTATAGATCAAGTTGGGAAAAACTTAGCTGTGTAAGGTATAGCTATTTTGTGCTATTTTAATTGATACTGAATCTGCCAATCTATAAATATAGAATATTTCTCCATCCATATAAATTTCCCTCAACTTCCTTCTTCAACATTTTTCTTTTTGTTTTCTTTACAGATCATGTGCTATTCTATTAGATTGATAACAAAGTACTTCAGTTTTTGAATGTTATGGAAAATGGTGAAAAAGTGGAAGTGTTAGATGCTCAGTCATGTCTGACTCTTTGCAACCCCATGGTAAATGGTATTGTTTATCAAACTTCAAATTCCAATTGTTACTGAAATACAGTAAAGGAATTGAATTTTGTTTGTTCATGTTGTATCATTAGGTTTTGCATTCATGCTTATTAGTTCCAGGAATTTTTGGTAGATTCTTAGGGATTGTGTACATAAACAATCATGCTGTCTTTAAATAAAACTGGTCTAATTTTTTAACTTTCTAAACTGTATAACTTGTACTTCTTTTTGTTGTTTTAATGGACAAGCTAGGATTATTCAGCCTTCATCAAAATTACTGATATTTTGCTCTGCAGGCATCTGCCCTTAGTAAGTAGATCAAGTCTGTGTTTCTTGGTACGAATATCTCTTCAGATATCAGGATTTTAGTTTGTCTTATGATATGACATCATTTCTCTGATGGTCCTAAACAAGTCATTGATTTTCAGTGTGCCTAGCTTTCTTGTTGTTAACAATGGGAGTGACAATTTCCCATCACTTTGCATGTCAGAACTGATCCTGGAAGTCTCTTTATCATTATTTTAAATGTTTAATATGAAAAACTTCTATGGCAATTTAAATCCATTTTGAACTATCTCAAGATTTTCTAGTATTTCATGTTTCACTGAAGAACAAGAACTATTAAAGCTGAAGAATGATCACACTCTGAAATACAATGATAGGAAATAAAATTATTAGAAATCATGTTACTGGAAAAAAATATTCAACAAAGCAGTAAAGCAATAAATACACTTCTGCAATTTGCTATCATGTGTGCAAAAATGTCTCATCAGTGTTGACTACAATAAATTTGAAGACATCATCATTAAAATACATCAATCAGAAATTGTGTGTAGACATTCCAAGCATTAAAAAAAATTATGAACATGAAAACAATCCCAAGTTTCTCCCTTAAATTTGAATTTAAGATTTTCTTGGAAGTTTTACACAGATTCAAAGTTTAACTTGTCTATTAATTATTTATTATTTATTTTTAACTAATTATTTAATATAAAGAACACCTAATGAATTTTTGTACCAAGTTCCTCCTACCTATTCTGCAATCCATCCCAATTTGGTCCAGTGTGTAGTATAGGTATTATCATTTTCTCTGTGTGCCATGGAGTAAAATTGTTTGTGAAGGATGTAAGATGAAGGCTGTAAAATAAAGAATCAGGAGCAGAAACCAATGGCCATTTTTTATTGCAGTATGCATAGATTCAGAAGTTCATAACTTCTTGTCATTCTGAAAAATATCTTTCTGTGAGAGAAATTAGCATCAAGAAATAATATTTCTGGGGTCAATAAAACAGATCAATTCATCACTACTGAAACTGAACCTGGGAATGGTGTATTTTTTTAATTGGGGTAAAAGTTATGAATTTTTGTGTTCCTGAGGCCATCATCTTCCTTTCCATTGTTCTATTTTGGTGGCTTGATGAAGGTGTTTACGAAGAGAAACAAAGCTTCTGTCTAATGTCAGTAGTGGAGCCATTATAAGATCTTGAGTAACCTTGAGACTATTTCCTGGGTTAGAAAATTTGAGATCTCTTTACACAGAAAATTAGTTGTCCCATCCCCCCTCCTTCAGTTCAGTTCAGTTCAGTCACTCAGTCGTGTCCGACTCTTTGCGACCCCATGGACTGCAGCACACCAGGCCACCCTGTCCTTCACCAACTCCTGGAACTTGCTCAAACTCATGTCCATCTAGTTGGTGATGCCGTCCAACCATCTCATTCTCTGTCGTGCCTTTCTTCTGCCTTCAATCTTTCCCAGCATCAGGGTCTTTTCAAATGAGTCAGTTATTCACATTAGGGGGCCAAACTATCGGAGTCTCAGCTTCAGTATCAGTACTTCCAATGAATATGCAGGACTGATTTCCTCTAAGATCAGTTTGATCTTTTTGCAGTCCAAGGGACGCCCCTCCTTAGCTGTCCCATAAATATGGAAAGTAGTATGGAGCTGTGTTCCCTTTATCAGCAGGTCCAGCTCTGCAGCCCAAGCACCTCTCTCTGTGGAATAGCAGTGCAGGATCAGGGTATCCTTATGTTATGGTCTTGAGTTGTTGTTGGTGACTCTTATCAGACAATCATGTGTGTTGTTAGTGGTCTGTATTACTGGGCATCCTCTACATTTTCTGAACCATAGCTAAAGTTAATTAAGAAGATTCCACTGAATGGTCTGATTTCCTATTTCTCTCTTTTCACTTGTGTTCCTGTTGTAGTAAAGTGAAAAAATAATTCTGTAACTGATTATCTGCTACATCCTTTATTTTTGTTACCTTGATGGTTAACACCTCAGTGAAAGAACAATCATTTCAGAATCCTAGAAAGCCTTGATGAGGATACAAAAGATAACAGATATTACAATGTGAAATATTTAAGTTTGGAATGTTCCTTGGTGAGAGATAATTTGATATCTGCAGAAGCAGCCTTGATGAAGAGTTCTTCATAGGTTGGTCATAATTAATAATTAAAATACATTTCTCCTGGGAAAATATGATACTTGATTGCATATGGCCTGTGGACATAGTTCACACGTAAGAGTCTTATTTGTAGTTCACTCAGAGCCTTTACTATATTCTTATCTTTTAGCTATGATGTGACTAAACTTGGAAAGAGCTATGATGTGACTATACTTGGAAAGAGCACAGGATTAGGACTCTATACAAGCACACTTTGAAAGACTTTGATCTTTCTCTCCTAGCCATTGATGGCCATATCAGCAAATTCCCCAGTTTTCTGTTAGAGCTTGCTCTGAACCCTTTGAAAATAATGTGATACCTGGGTATCACTCTACTGTGAAAATATGTCATTTTCTGATGATTCATTTCAGTTCAGTCGCTTAGTCGTGTCCAACTCTTTGCGACCCCTGAATCGCAGCATGCCAGGACTCCCTGTTCATCACCAACTCCCGGAGTTTACTCAAATTCAAGTCCATCGAGTTGGTGATGCCATCAGCCATCTCATCCTTTGTTGTCCCCTTCTCCCTTCTCCTGCCCCCAATCCCTCCCAGTATCAGGGTCTTTTCCATTGAGTCAACTCTTCGCATGAGGTAGCCAAAGTATTGGAGTTTCAGCTGTAGCATCAGTCCTTCCAAAGAACACCCAGGACTGATCTCCTTTAGAATGGACTAGTTGGACCTCCTTGAAGTCCAAGGGACTCTCAAGAGTCTTCTCCAACACCACAGTTCAAAAGCATCAATTCTTTGGTGATCAGCTTTCTTCACAGTCCAACTCTCACATCCATACATGACCACTGGAAAAACCATAGTCTTGACTAGATGGACCTTTGTTGGCAAAGTAATGTCTCTGCTTTTTAATATGCTGTCTAGGTTGGTCATAACTTCCGTTCCAAGGAGTAAGCATCTTTTAATTTCCTGGCTGCAATCACCATCAGCAGTGATTTTGCAGCCCAAAAAAATAAAGTCTGACACTATTTCCTCTGTTTCCCCATCTATTTCCCAGGAAGTGCTGTGACCGGATGCCATGATCTAGTTTTCTGAGTGTTGAGCTTTAAGCCAACTTTTTCACTCTCCTCTTTCACTTTCATCAAGAGGCTTTTGAGTTCCTCTTCACTTTCTGCCATAAGGGTGGTGTCATCTGCATATCTGCTGTTGCTGCTAAGTCGCTTCAGTCATGTCCGACTCTGTGTGACCCCATAGGCGGAAGCCCACCAGGCTCCCCCATCCCTGGGATTCTCCAGGCAAGAACACTGGAGTGGGTTGCCATTTCCTTCTCCCATGTGTGAAAGTGAAAAGTGAAAGTAAAGTTGCTCAGTCGGGTCCGACCCTTAGCGAACCCACATACTGCAGCCTACCAGGCTCCTCCATCCATGGGATTTTCTAGGCAAGAGTACTGGAGTGGCTTGCCACTGAATATCTGAGGTTATTGATATTTCTCCCAGCAATCTTGATTCCAGCTTGTGCTTTTTCCAACCAAGCATTTCTCATGATGTATTCTGCATATAAGTTAAATAAGCAGGGTGACAACCTTGACATATACAACCTTGACATACTCCTTTTCCTATTTTGAACCAGTCTGTTGTTCCATGTACAGTTCTTACTGTTGCTTCCTGACCTGCATACAGGTTTCTCAAGAGGCAGGTAAGGTGGTCTGGTATTCCCATCTCTTTCAGAATGTTCCACAGCTTATTGTGATCCACACAGTCAAAGGCTTTGGCATAGTCAATGAAGCAGAAATAGATGTTTTTCTGGAACTCTCTTGCTTTCTCCATGATCCAGCAGATGTTGGCAATTTGATCTCTGGTTCCTCTGCCTTTTCTAAAACCTGCTTGAACATCTGGAAGTTCACAGTTCACATATTGCTGAAGCCTAGCTTGGAGAATTTTGAGCATGACTTTACTAGCATGTGAGATGAGTGCAATTGTGTGGTAGTTTGAGTATTTTTTGGCATTGCCTTTTTTTGGGATTGGAATTAAAACTGACCTTTTCCAGTCCTGTGGCCACTGCTGAGTTTTCCAAATTTGCTGGCATATTGAGTGCAGCACTTTCACAGCATCATCTTTCAGGATTTGAAATAGCTTGATTGGAATTCCATCACCTCCACTAGCTTTGTGTGTAGTGATGCTTTCTAAGGCCCACTTGACTTCACATTCCAGGATTTCTGGCTCTAAGTGAGTGATCACACCATCATGATTATCTGGGTCATTAAAAAAATTTTTTTTACAGTTTTTCTCTGTATTTTTGCCACCTATTCTTAATATCTTCTGCTTCTGTTTGGTCCATACCGTTTCTGTCCTTTATCGAGCCCATCTTTGCATGAAATGTTCCCTTAATATCTCTAATTTTCTTGAAGAGATCTCTAGTCTTTCCCATTCTTTTGTTTTCCTCTATTTCTTTGCACTGATCACTGACGAAGGCTTTCTTATCTCTCTTGCTATTCTTTGGAATTCTGCATTCAGATGCTTATATCTTTCCTTTTCTCCTTTGCTTTTCATGTCTCTTCTTTTCACAGGTATTTGTAAGACCTCCTCATTCAGCCATTTTGCTTTTTTGCATTTCTTTTCCGTGGGGATGGCCTTGATCCCTGTCTTCTGTACAATGTCATGAACCTCCGTCCACAGTTCATCTGGCACTCTATCAGATCCAGTCCCTTAAATTTATTTCTCACTTCCACTGTATAATCATAACAGATTTGCTTTAGGTCATACCTGAATGGTTTAGTGGTTTTCCCTACTTTCTTCAATTTAAGTCTGAATTTGGCTCATGATCTGAGCCACAGTCAGCTCCCGGTCTTGTTTTTGCTGAGTGTATAGAGCTTCTCCTTCTTTGGCTGCCAATAATATAATCAATCTGATTTTGGTGTTGACCATCTGGTGATGTCCATGTGTAGAGTCTTCTCTTGTATTGTTGGAAGAGGGTGTTGGCTATGACCAGTGTGTCCTCTTGGCCAAACTCTATTAGCCTTTGTCCTGCTTCATTGTGTGCTCCAAGGCCAAATTTGCCTGTTACTCCAGGTGTTTCTTGACTTCTTACTTTTGCATTCCGGTCCCCTATAATGAAAAGGACATCTTTTTGGGGTGTTAGTTCTAAAAGGTCATGTAGGTCTTCATAGAAATGTTCAACTTCAGCTTCTTCAGCATTACTGATCAGGGCATAGGCTTGGATTTCCGTGATATTGAATTGTTTGCCTTGGAAATGAGCAGAGATCATTCTGTCGTTTTTGAGATTGCATCCAAGTACTGCATTTCGGACTCCTCTGTTGACTATGATGGCTGCTCCATTTCTTCTAAGGGATTCCTGCCCACATTAGTAGATATAAAAGTCTTCTGAGTTAATTTCACCCATTCAAGTCCATTTTAGTCTGCTGATTCCCATAATGTCGACATTCACTCTTGACATCTCCTGTTTGACTACTTCCAATTTGCCTTGATTCATGGACTTAACATTCCAGGTTCCTATGCAATATTGCTGTTTACAGCATCGGACCTTGCTTTATCACCAGTCACATCCACAACTGGGTATTGTTTTTGCTTTCCTTCCATCACTTCATTCTTTCTGGAGTTATTTCTCCACTGATCTCCAGTAGCATATTGGACACCTACAGACCTGGGGAGATCCTCTTTCAGTATCCTACCATTTTGCCTTTTCATACTATTCATGTGGTTCTCAAGGCAAGAACACTGAAGTGGTTTGCCATTCCCTTCTCCAGTGGACCACATTCTGTCAGACCTCTCCACCATGACTGGTACGTCTTGGGTGGCCCCACACGGCATGGCTTAGTTTCATTGAGTTAGAGAAGGCTGTGGTCCCTGTGATCAGATCGACTAATTTTCTGTGATTATGATTTCAGTGTGTCTGCCCTCTGATGCCCTCTCGCAATACCTACCATCTTACTTGGGTTTCTCTTTGCTTGGACATGGGGTATCTCTTCAAGGCTGTTCCAGCAAAGCACAGCCACTGCTCCTTACCTTAGATGAGGGGTATCTCCTCAGGGCCATCCCTCCTGACCTTCAACGTGGAGCAGCTCCTCTCTGCCTCCTGCGCCGGCGCAACCACCACTCCTTGGATGTAGGGTAGCTCCTCTAGGCCGCTGCCCCTGACCTGGAGCGTGGGGTAGCTCCTCGCATCCACAGGGTCTGTCGCAGCCGCTGCACTTCTTCGCAGTCTCTCGCAAAGTGCCATGACACTTTCTTTATTTGGTAAGGAGTTTTGAATGACATATGTCTCTCTAAATTGATCTTTGAGACTGTATTCCTAATTAGCAAACTGGGTATTAGCGTCATTTTAGAAAGTGCATATCTTTCTTTTAAAAATCCACATTCTCTGTGTTGCCCTAATTGGAGTCTATTTGTGTTATGAAATGATGTAGTATATAGCTCAAGAAGATATAACAAATTAGTCCTTTATTGCTTCAACATTTGTTTGGACAAATCTATCACAAGTCTAAATGCGTCCCCACCAAAAAAAAAAAAAGGTGAAACTCGGAAAAATTGTCCACTGACATACATAAATTTACCAAAAACACCAAAGACATCTTGCCACAAAAAGAAAATGAACTTTAGAGTTGGTTGTTCAGTTCAGTTCAGTCGCTCAGTCGTGTCCGACTCTTTGCGACCCCATGAATCACAGCACGCCTGGCCTCCCTGTCCATCACCAACTCCCGGAGTTCACTCAAACTCATGTCCATCGAGTCGGTGATGCCATCCAGCCATCTCATTCTCTGTCGTCTCCTTCTCCTCCCGCCCCCAATCCCTCCCAGCATCAGAGTCTTTTCCAGCGAGTCAACCCTTCGCATGAGGTGGCCAAAGTATTGGAGTTTCAGCTTTAGCATCAGTCCTTCCAATGAACACCCATGATTGATCTCCTTTAGAATGAACTGGTTGGATCACCTTGCAGTCAGGTTGCATCAAAAATTGTGTAGGAGACAGGCTTTTCTTACTATAGCATATTTGACCAGGAAGAATTGGCCAGAATGAACTAAAAAGATTATATGATGTGGATGCAAGAGTCCTTAACGTTTTTTTAATTTTTAAAAATTAATCTATTTATTTTAATTGGAGGCTAATTACTTTATTGCTTATGTCTCCTAGACCTAGTCTTAGCCCTGCCATCTCTTCTCCTGGCTGCCTAGAGGCATGCTGTGCTTCTATCCTCCTGGAGTGGCCTTGAGCAGTTTACTTGCAGTCGTCTTATCTAAACATATAGGCAAGCAGTGGACAGCCTATTGACTGATTCATTCATACATTCACTTACTCATTTTTTTATCCATTTCTAACAACTGAAGGGCTAGAAATAAATCTGTATATTCATTTTTGAAATGAGTTCAAGACACTGAATTTAAAATTCATTTAGTTTCAAATATTCAGGTTCATTAAAAGTATAAGGGCAAGTGATCAGCAGTGGGCCTTCTACACGACTCTTTGAAAACCTCTTGTCCTTTCAATGCTAATAAGAGTGTGGGCTTTAGAAACAGCAGCAGGAAAACAAGCCCAAATGGTTAGAAACAAAGATTAGAATCTCACAAATGCTTGGATTGACCCCATGACATTTCTAACTGTTCTATTTATTGTGCTATATGTTAGCCAGTTTATTTGAGCGAGCTTATTAGTAATAGACTCATGCACGATCACATTGAGTGTATGAAGCTATTAGCGTTGCCAGATCATTTACATGAAGCAAATGCAGCAGGAGGTTCTCATACACTGCTGTCTACTTTTAATTGGAATTTTGTATTGAAAGTTCCCCTACAAAGGAAATATTTACCTTCAATTGGACAGACAAAAGAAAACCAATCTAATGCCATTTTTATCCTTATGCTCAACTCATATTTATTTATTTATTCAACAAATATTGATATAAAACTTAAAATCTTCTGTGTATATATATAGTACACATAAACTTAACATGTTTAAATTTATATGTATAAATATAAATTTAACTTATATGTGTACATATATCTACATACAAATAAACTTAATATGAAGGAAGGATGGAAGGCAATGCCAAAGAATGCTCAAACTACCGCACAATTGCACTCATCTCACACGCTAGTAAAGTCATGCTCAAAATTCTCCAAGCCAGGCTTCAGCAGTATGTAAACCGTGAACTCCCAGATGTTCAAGCAGGTTTTAGAAAAGGCAGAGGCACCAGAGATCAAATTGCCAACATCCGCTGGATCATGGAGAAAGCAAGAGAGTTCCAGAAGAGCATCTATTTCTGCTTCATTGACTATGCCAAAGCCTTTGACTGTGTGGATCACAATAAACTGTGGAACATTCTGAAAGAGATGGGAATCCCAGACCACCTGACCTGCCTCTTGAGAAACCTGTATGCAGGTCAGGAAGCAACAGTTAGAACCGGTCATGGAACAACAGACTGGTTCCAAATAGGAAAAGGAGTGCGTCAAGGTTGTATATTGTCACCTTGCTTATTTAACTTATATGCAGAGTACATCATGAGGAACGCTGGGCTGGAAGAAGCACAAGCTGGAGTCAAGATTGCTGGGAGAAATATCAATAACCTCAGATATGCAGATGACACTACCCTTATGGCAGAAAGTGAAGAGGAACTCAAAAGCCTCTTGATGAAAGTGAAAGAGGAGAGTGAAAAGGTTGGCTTGAAGCTCAACATTCAGAAAACAAAGATCATGGCATCTGGTCCCATCACTTCATGGGAAATAGATGGAAAAACAGTGGAAACAGTGTCAGACTTTGTTTTTTTGGGCTCCAAAATCACTGCAGATGCTGATTGCAGCCATGAAATTAAAAGACGCTTGCTCCTTGGAAGGAAAGTTATGACCAACCTTGATAGTATATTAAAAAGCAGAGACATTACTTTGCCGACCAAGGTCCGTCTAGTCAAGGCAATGGTTTTTCCCGTGGTCATGTATGGATGTGAGAGTTGGACTGTGAAGAAAGCTGATCGCCGAAGAATCGATGCTTTTGAACTGTGGTGTTGGAGAAGACTCTTGAGAGTCCCTTATACTGCAAGGAGATCCAACCAGTCCATTCTAAAGGAGATCAATCCTGGATGTTCATTGGAGGGACTGATGCTAAAGCTGAAACTCCAATACTTCGGCCACCTCATGAGACGAGTTGACTCACTGGAAAAGAGTCTGATGCTGGGAAAGGTTGGGGGCGGGAGGAGAAGGGGACGACGGAGAATGAGATGGCTGGATGGCATCACCGACTCTGTGGACATGAGTTTGAGTGAACTCCGGGAGTTGGTGATGGACAGGGAGGCCTGGCGTGCTGTGATTCATGGGGTCGCGGAGAGTCGGACACGACTGAGCGACTGAACTGAACTGAACTGAACTGAAGGAAGGATTGTAAAAGAGTGTCTCTGGCTGCATTTTTTTAAGTAAATGATATTGAGAAACTTTGTTCTAGAGAAATTCAAAATAAAATTTCACATTATGCCATACTCTAATTTCCAGATGGAGAACTAAAGAAAAATTTTAAATCATAGAATACAGGAGAAAATATAGAAGCATAAAGTGGGTTTGACAACATACATTTTTAAAATTTGATACATTACAAATATAATACATGGTAGTTATGAACAAATGATGTAACTAATTAGAGAAATATTTTAAATAAATATGTGAAGAGTTAATCTCAATATATATATCTCTTACAAATGAATAAGTAATGATGAAGGACTTAAATAGATGACTTAAAAAGGAATGAAAATGGTCAGGAAATCAAGTTATTCAATATCGTTTATAATCAAAGAAATATGTGGGGTATTATCACTTTTCCCCTATATTTGTAAACATTTGAAATGTACACAAATAATCTTGACTTTTACTTTCTTCCCATTTTCAGCTAACATTTATACATACTAAATATTTGGTAGGTACTTTCCTAAGCACTTTGCATATATTCACTCAATGTAATTTTCGTGATACACCTATGAGTTCATTATTATCTTTTTATAACTAAAAAAATCAAAGCATTAAAATATTATGTAAGTTTCCCAAAGTCACAAAGCTAATAAGTGGTGACATGAGACTAGACTGTGGATGTTGACTTTTGAGCTGTCAGCTACTCCTACTACTTTGCCTCTCAATTCTCAGTAAGGTCAAGCTGAGACTGTGCCCATCAAATTGTATACTGATGGATCATTTTTAGAAACCAGTTGGTATGGAAGCACACATACATCCACACATGTATTAGTTTCCAAGAATGTTAAGTATATAACACAAAGGAAAACCTAATAATAGGCAGTGAAATCAGGGCACACAATTTTCTGTATAGTATGACACTCACATGGAAATGTTAGCCATGGATAAATATAGCTGATTTTTTTAAAGCATTCTTTTATGTTTTAAAAATTTCCTAAAATGATTTGTATAACCTTTTAGTTCAAAATCTCATAAAACCCTATTCAAATGTTAAAATAAAAAATAGTAACACATGGGCTCCTTAAACCTTAGAGGGGTTACAAGTTACACTCACTGACTACAAAAAAAAAAAGGGTTATTTCATAAATATTTATCCTTCGTTTACTTGCCCACTTAAGTAGGCTAAAAAAATAAAACCTAAGCCCGTATCACTTGCATTTGACTCACTAATTCAACAAATATTGACTGTGGGCATACTATATGCCAGGCATTCTTCTAGGGATATTGCAGCAAACAAAATATAACAAATTTCTGCACTTATGGAATTTTCATTCTGGCAAGGTGAAACAAAACAATAAACAACCATATATGTGATAAACAAAGAAGAATAAAGCAATAATAGGACTAAAGATTTATGGGGGATGCTAATTTTAGAGGATAGATAGAAAAAGACATCCACATTTAGTGACATTTATGCAAAGACAAAAAGATAGAAGTTATTTATGGAAGAACATTCCATGCAGAAAGAACAGTAAACATGAAACCCTGGGGTAGGAGTGTGCTTAGTTTGCTGGGGAGTGGCAAGGAGGTGATGTGGTACATGTAAAGTTGGAATGGAGAATGGGGAGGAAGTTGGAGACAAATGTACTCTATGTAGGGCTTTATAGGGCATTGTTAGAACTTTGCATTATACTTTCAATGAGTGTAGGTTTTGACCAGTGGAGTTAAAAGTTCTGACTTAACTTTGGAAGGCTCGTTCTGAATATTGGGTGGAAAATAGATGCTAGGACATCAAAGATGGAGTCAAGAGACCAGTGAGAAGACTGTTACCATAATCCACATGTGAGATTATTGAAACTCAAGCTAGGTTCCTATATAGCCATGGAGAATGTGGGAAAAAATCCAGTTTGGTATAGGTTGAGAAGGTAGACCCATTAAGGTTCTCTAATGGATTGAAAATTAAGTATAAAGAGAGAAGTTTAAAAAAATGAGTCTAGAGTGAGAAAGAAAAGAACTAAGTTAATGTCACTTAAACTATAGCATTTTTTATTTTTCCACATCAGAGTCCTGCACACATTTTTTCTTGCCCCATTCTGAGGTGACATGGGAAAGTGCCTCCCCTTTGTGATTTCCTAGCACCTCCAAGTTTCTTCTTTGACCAATCCATGAGCCTCTTGGGGAGGGATATTATTTTACTGTTATTTCTATCTTCAGTACCTGGTACAATATCTGGCATGCATTAAATAGTATATGTAAGATTTGTTGCATGAATATGCTATTTGCTTAAGTAAGTAAGTAAGTAAATAAAATCACTCATTCGTGTCTGACTCTTTGTGACCCCATGGACAGTAGCCTACCAGGCGCCTTTGTCCATGGGATTTTCCAGGCAAGCGTACTGGAATGGGTTGCCATTTCCTTCTCCAGGGGATCTTCCCAACCCAGGACTGAACCCGGGTCTCATCATTCCAGGCAGACAGTTTACCGTTTGAACCACCAGAGAAGTGCTTAAATGAGTGGTTAATTCGATGAATAAATAATTGGATTTTCCGTGTAATTCACTATGACATTTTATTCTCTTTTCCAGGTAGGCTCAAATTAATAAATTAATTGTATTTATGTGTTTGATAAGATTTCTTTCATTCTAGGCAGTCTTCAGTTTATTTTTTAAGTTTGTTTACCTAAATTACATATACTAAGCAATGTAATTATTAAACTGGTCTCCAGATCCTCTGGCAAAGATCCCAGAATCACAAGCTGAATCCAGATCAAAATACTAATTCACTTTAGAGGGGCATGGAGCCTGTCCTGTGGGGATGACTAATATGTTATATATCCTGGGACTTCCCTGGTGATACAGTGGTTAAAACTCTGTGCCTCCACTGCAGAAGGCACAGGTTCAACTGCTGGTCATAA
Source organism: Moschus berezovskii (assembly GCF_049115385.1). NCBI lineage: Eukaryota > Metazoa > Chordata > Mammalia > Artiodactyla > Moschidae > Moschus > Moschus berezovskii. The sequence continues at coordinate 82,073,895 of NC_142462.1, forward strand.
GGTCCCACATGCCACACCACCATATAAAAGGTTGTTATATATCCTGAGTGTTGAGAGCTTCATAAATATTTCTGATGACTTGATTTGAAAACCCAAAAGCTATTTTTACCTTTTATTTATTTAATTTTTACCAACCATAAAACCTTCCAATTCTTCCGTTATAGAAAATTTTCCATTTCTTCATTTTCATGTATCTAAGCAGTTATAACCTAAACTCACGTTTCTATGTTTTTTTTCCTAACTGATATCAGCTGTGATATCAGTCCTTCTTCCTAATTTTTCCTTCATATTACTTTCTAATTATTTTCCCCCCATAAACCTCAGGATTCATTAGCTCATTCCTCTTAGAAAGAACTTAAGATCTTCAGTCAAGGGATACTGCCCATGCTCCTCAGCCTGATTTCTAGGCGTCTTCAATTCTGGCCAGTATTTATAGAATGGTTCCCTATGCAAGACTTTTCTCCATATTACCTTGCCTTTCTTCTCCAACTGTATTCCCCACATTCTCCTGTTATAGGTAGAGTCTTCTTTGTTGTTTCCCTTCTCTGCCCTGCAACTGTATTATTATCATTTCTGTCTTTTATTTGGTATCTTTTCCTGATGAGCAAACCTTTGAACTCCTTTTCATCAATCTGAAAGCTGCATAACCTTTCAGACTGTGCTCTGCCAGCCATCTCAGCCTATTCCTGCCTCAGCTCTCCTAAAGGCATGATGTACTGCAGGCATTTCAAACCATTAAAACTTTTATGATATTGTAAAGTTCCTACATTTTTCATATGAGTTTTTTATTTCCAATTAGACTGTAAGTGCCTTGAAGGCAGAGGATACATATCTTCTTTATTTTCTATTCACAACTTTTTGTTGGGACCTCAGCAGCAGCACATGGTTTAACATACTATGAACTGTTAATAAATGTATATTGCCTTGATTTAAGAAGTATAATAGTAGATGTTAAACATCTTTTATATAAAATTCTGTGTGACACTCAGGAGCAAGGTTGTATATTATAGAGTTGGTGATTAGCAGCCATTACCCAAGCATCACCTTGTGACCACAAGATTTATTTTTATTGAGCTTCTTGTCAAAGAGTCGATCTTAGTCTGTGACCTCAAATGTTATGAACCAAGCTTTATAAATTATATGAAAATCCAATAATGATACCCATTGTCCATTTATGGCTTTTAGTATGATGATTTGCAGAGTCAGTATAGACTGGTAACAGCAGAATAGAGATTTTAGACTCAGACTGGAAGTAAAATCGAAGATACATGTTTATTTACTCTAAGAAGTGGTGTTATTGTTTCTCTAGTCCGCTATTTTCTTTTCTGTACCATAGTACAGATGATAATACTTGCTATTTTATAGTATTGTAATGAGACATGCATGTAAGGCATGTAAAACAATGCTTGACATTTGGGGAATTATTATTTCTGTCACTGTTGTCATCTTTACTTTTGTTATTAAGGTGCTGCTGCTGCTGCTAAGTCGCTTCAGTCATGTCCGACTCTGTGTGACCCCATAGATGGCAGCTCACCAGGCTCCCCCATCCCTGGGATTCTCCAGGCAAGAACACTGGAGTGGGTTGCCATTTCCTTCTCCAATGCGTGAAAGTGAAAAGTGAAAGTGAAGTCACTCAGTTGTGTCCGACTCTTTGCGACCCCATGGACTGCAGCCTACCAGGCTCCTCTGTCCATGGGATTTTCCAGGCAAGAGTACTGGAGTGGGGTGCCATTGCCTTCTCCGTATTAAGGTACAACAAGGCCTAATTTAGTCAGACTATATTATAATGAGGCAAATCACATTAAAAATAATAAGCCAAGAGAATAAGAATTGAGGATGATGGAACTCCAAAAATGTAATTATCAAAAAGCTTTCTTTATGTCTTATTCCTTTGTAGAGCCAACCTAATTTTGAAAGTTGTATGTAAAATAAGGTAGACTAGAAACCACAAGTTCATCCTGTTGGTAATGATACAGTACAAGAATTGATTGAAAATAAAGAATTAGAGAAGAGAAGTAAAAAACAAGAAAAATTAGAAAAATTGGAGATCATTTAGTATAAGTAGCATTGCATATTATGAAATAAAATCTTGAGGATATCATTTCTTATACCAAAACACTATAATTGATGTATTAAATTACCATGAATTCTCAGAAAATGTAAAATTATTTATGATAAACACTGTTTAAGAAGATAAAACATAATAGATATTTCTGCTAAATAGAGTAAGAATATTTTATTGACTTGGAAAGCATCTAGCATTTCCAGCTAAAACTGATATTGAGCACACAAATTTAGATCACCTCCTCCTAAAATGCCACTAAAATAATGGTAATGGGATTTTTTAAATAGGTATAAAACAAGTGGACAAAAAGCTGGGAGAGGAGAGAGAAAAAAGTAACAGAATTTTATTAACTGGAAAGTACATAGACAAGTGGAAATGACCTAGCAAACTCAAGAAAGTTAACTTCTATTATCAGTTGTGGCAAAGACAACTGATTTGCAAATAAAATTTCTCCAAAGTGTCAGATTTTATTTACTTCTTGATATCAACTTTTTATTTCTAGTTGTAGAGGTACCCCACTATTTATTTATTTTTATTGGAGCATATGTGCTGACAATGTTCTGTTAGTTTCTGCTGTACAGTGAAGTGAATCAGCTATATGTATACATATGTCCTCTTCCTCTTGAAACTCCCTTCAACCCCCCCCCCCCATCCTACCCCTCTAGGTCATCACAGAACACCTAGATGAGTTCCGTGTGCTATTCAGCAGCTTCCCGTTATCTATTAATATTTTACACACAGGAGTACAAAAAAGATCTTTACAACCCAGATAATCATGATAGTGTGATCACTCAACTAGAGTCAGACAGTCAAGTGGGCCTTAGCAAGCATCACTACGAACAAAGCTAGTGGAGGTGATGGAATTCCAGTTGAGCTATTTCAAATCCTGAAAGATGATGCTGTGAAAGTGCTACACTCAATATGCCAGCCAAATTGGAAAACTCAGCAGTGGCCACAGAACTGGAAGGTCAGTTTTCATTCCAATTGCAAAGAAAGACAATGCCAAAGAATGCTCAAACTACAGCACAATTGCACTCATCTCACATGCTAGTAAATTCAAAATTATCCAAGCCAGGCTTCAGCAATACATGAACCGTGAACTTCCAGATGTTCAAGCAGGTTTTAGAAAAGGCAGAGGAACCAGAGATCAAATTGCCAACATCTGCTTGATCATGGAAAAAGCAAGAGAGTTCCAAAAAACATCTATTCCTGCTTTATTGTCTATGCCAAAGCCTTTGACTGTGTGGATCACAATAAACTGTGGAACATTCTGAAAGAGATGGGAATCCCAGACCACCTGACCTGCCTCTTGAGAAACCTGTATGCAGGTCAGGAAGTAACAGTAAGAACTGGACATGGAACAACAGACTGTCTCCAAATAGGAAAAGGAGCACATCAAGGCTGTATATTATCACCCAGCTTATTTAACTTGTATGCAGAGTACCTCATGAGGAACGGTGGGCTGGTGGAAACACAAGGTTAAATCAAGATTGCCGGAAGAAATATCAATAACCTCAGATATCAGATGATATCATCCTTATGGCAGAAAGTGAAGAAGAACTTAAGAGCCTCTTGATGAAAGTGAAAGAGGAGAGTGAAAAAGTTGACTTAAAGCTCAACATTCAGAAAACTAAGATCATGGCATCTGGTCCCATCACTTCATGGCAGATAGATGGGGAAACAGTGGAAACTGTGGCTGACTTTATTTTGGGGGGCTCCAAAATCACTGCAGATTGTGATTGCAGTCATGAAATTAAAAGACACTTACTCCTTGGAAGGAAAGTTATGACCAACCTAGACAGCATATTACAAAGCAAAGACATTACTTTGCCAACTAAGGTCCATAAATTCAAGGCTATGGTTTTTCCAGTAGTCATGTATGGATGTGAGAGTTGGACTATAAAGAAAGCTGAACACCAAAGAATTGATGTTTTTGAACTATGGTGTTGGAGAAGACTCTTGAGAGTCCCTTGGACTGCAAGGAGATCCAACCTGTCCATCCTAAAGGAGATCAATCCTGGTTGTTCATTGGAAGGACTGACGTTGAAGTTAAAACTCCAATATTTTGGCCACCCGATGCAAAGAACTGGCTCATTTGAAAAGACCCTGATGCTGGGATAGATTGAGGGCAGGAGGAGAAGGGAACGACAGAGAATGAGATGGTTGGATTGCATCACCGACTCAATGGACATGGGTTTGAGTGAACTCCGGGAGTTGGTGATGGACAAGGAGGCCTGGCGTGCTCAGTTCATGGGGTCGCAAAGAGTCGGACACGACTGAGCAACTCAACTGCACTGAACACAGTGGTGCATATATGTCAGTCCTACTCTCCCAATTTGTCTCATCCTCCCCTTCATCCTCTGTGTCCATTCTCCATATCTATGTCTCTATTCCAGTTGTTCAGTGTTAGCCCTTGAAAGTTAACTCCTCAGTTTTGGCCCATATATGAGAGTAGGCTAAGGTACCAAGTCAGAGGACAAAAAGACATGTAAAGAGAACATGAGATGAAATGATATCAGTGCAAGGTAAGTCTGAGGTCACAGCCCACATTTTATCCCACTTTAGCTGATATCAGAAAAGTAGGCTTTTAATTAAGACAGCAATGGTGGCTGCCATAGATCCCTATGGTTCAGGGCTAGAGTGCTCTTACCTGAGATTGTAGCAGGTCATAATTCTTCAGAAGAGTTCTTCAGGAAGGCGATCTGGATAGATTATCTTGACATTTTAACATAACTTTTAACAGTGTCCCTTCAAGAACAACTGATGGGAGAGGGTAGGATTAGAAAATGTGCTCATAGATTATACCTGTTAAAAAAATAAAAAACTAAGGAAAAAATATTAATTCCAAAGAATATTATTATTGGGCATTAAATTGGAATTTTCCAAGCTAGAATACTGGAGTGGGTTGCCATTTCCTTCTTCAGGGGAATCTTTCTGACTTAGGAATAGAACCCACATCTCTTGCATCTCTTGCATTGGCAGGAAGATTCTTTACCACTAGTACCATCTGGGAACCCAGAGGATAACAGTCATAAGCATGCATGCACATGCATGCCTCAATAGTGAATATTATTTACATGGTAATAACAGTATAAATACTGAATACTGAGCTAACTAAAATTATTTTATAGCTACATTGAGAGTTGTAGGTAATGGGAGTATTCATTTGGGGGGTCAATGAAAGAATGAAGTGCTAAAATGTTAGTTGGAAGTAGCAATATAAATACAGCTTCTCTGGTGGCTCAGACAGTAAAAGATCCGCCTGCAATGCAGGAGACCCAGGTTCGATCCCAAGGTCAGGAAGATCCCCTGGAGAAGGAAATGGCAACCCATTCCAGTATTCTTGCCTGGAGAATCCCATTGACAGAGGTTGCAAAGAGTCAGACATGACTTAACGACTAACACATTGGACATTGGACCCTTGAACATTTCAGTGTTGGCGGGGGGGACTGGGGAGAGGTGTTAGAGGTACTTATCCTCCCCACAGTTAAAAATCATGTATAACTCATAGTCAGTCCCCTTCATCCTTGGTTTCTCCACATCCATTCAAGATTTAACCAACTGTGGATCTTGTAAACCCCCATTGTTTAAGGGTCAACTGTATATCATTTAGAAATATGGAATACATCAGGAAGTAATGTGAATATTTTCATTTGTCTGCATGGTCAAAGCTTTCTCAACAGTGTAACAGAAGATAGAAAATGCTTTTTTCCCAAACTGCTCTTCATACCATTAAGGGTAGAAACCACTTGTCCTTCATCTTGGAACTCTGCTCCCGCTAAAAGGCAATTAGGGCAGTAAAACTTTTATCTCCCACAAAGACAAGAACCTATATTTGAGGGTAGATACCTTCCTCTCTTTCCTTAAGAAAGGTTCTTTGTCTTTGTTACTGTCTCTCCCTCTGTCTCTTGCTGGAGAGGAGGAGGAATATATGTGATATCTCCTATATAATCTCCCAATTTCATAATTTCTGGAATCAGATATACAGATACTCCTGCCCCCAACACACACACACACACACACACACACACACACACAGATACATATGCAGCAAAGTGATATTTTCCATCATCTTGTTGCCCTGTGGATGAAAATGGAATGTGGAGAACTGAGGCAAGGTATTCTGTAGGGAAATAATAGGTCTGCCTCTGGTACTAAAACCTAATGTTTATTGCTAGGATAAAACTAATTTGTATAAGTGAAAAGACTTATAAGAATCATCTAAAATAATTGAATTTGGTTATTTCAAGATTGGTTAATAGAATTGGTATCAGTAATATCAAGGCTCTTTTTCTTATTACAAGCCTTTATATCTCTTTGACTCAAAACTGTGTGTGTAATTTAATAATGAACTTTGAGTTAAAATTTTAAATGATCACCTATAAATCTCGTTATCACAAAAGAAGGGTAACTATTTGACATTGACCTTAAAATCAGCACTTGTACAATGTTTACATAGCAGTTTGGTTTTACTTTTACTGAATTGTTTTCTATATCTTACCAAGAATGAATTAACCTGCATTACACACTTGTGGTTCAACACATGAATTCAAGACCTTTACGGTTAAAGGAGCTGAGCTCATACTACAATTATTTAAGTATGGACACAAATAGCCTTCGAAGAGTGCCTTGGGATTTTTTAATTTTCACTGGGTCAAACCTTTCCTCTCCAGGAGCTTTTGCTGCAAATGTAATTGCAGTTTATCAAGGCAGTTAGTCATACACAAAGGATTTCTGAGATGCCAGTTTGAGAAGGTCTGCACAGTATTTTTCTAGCTGCTTTCAGCTATATAACTCAGTGACACAAAGATTTTATCCTTGTCCCACATTTTTTCCTCTTAACCTTGAACAGTACTTCTTTGTGTATTACAGTTATCTCAACAGCTTTTGTTGAAAAATAGATGAAAATTGTCTAAGGAACTGTTAATACATTTTGATATTAACATGAAATCTGCTGCTTCAAAGATGGAGAATGCTAAGTAATGAGTAATGTGAATTTCCAAAATTTGCTACCAATCTGAAGTTATTACATATACAGAACTTATTGCTCCTTGCATAAGTGCTATTTCTTTCTATAAGATATTTGATAGATATTTGACTTTATTTGGGGGAGTCTTGAAGACTAAGTTTTGGGGAAGTTTCCTTCAGTGACATCCCATTTTCTCTGCAAAATTTAATATTGCTTTCTAAATTGATATTTCCATATAGTAGTTGTGATTAAAAGTATTCTGAGAAAAATGTATTTTAAAATATTGTGTCATCATTACCATGATTTATTTGTCAGGTGGAGAGTAGAGATAATGGCTAGAGTGGATAGCAGAATAAAACAATTGTTAATTTTTTTTTTCTTTTGAGGTAATTTTAGATTTACAGAAAAAAAGTACATAGAGAGCAGAGACTTGTGTTGACTGAAATAAAAACATACAACATGAGAACTATAAGTTTTAGTTTTATGCTGAGTTTTAGTTTTATACTCTGTGAATGACAGCCTCTCAGATAGCTCTGAGGAACTGCTCCAAAAAGGTAAAGGGAAAGGGTTGATATATATATGATTTCGGTGAAGGAGTGCATGCAATCAAGCATACATCTCAGTAAAAGAATACTGTTAATCACCAGCAACTCAGTTAATGGTGTTAGTACTTTTTTTTTATGAGAAGATACAAGAATCCAGGTTCATAAAAAATTTTCTTCTGAAATATTTCTAATTATCTAAGGATTTGTTTTTCCAAAGCACAGAGTGCCTCATCCTGATCTTTCCCTGAATTCCTTTCAGGGTGTATTGTAGGTCAGTGACTGCTGTGGCTAATGACTTCATTCTTATGGAACCACATTCTTTGTTTTACACTTGCTATAAACCCTGCATCCTGTTTCAGTTTCCCCTATTGTTGGTAGATTCCATTGCCATGTACCTTATTCAAAACTAAGAAACTGGTATTGATACTTTGCGCTGTGCTTAGTCGCTCAGTCATGTTTGACTCTTTGCAACCCCATGGACTGTAACCAGTCAGGCTCCTCTGTCCATGGCGATTCTCCAGGAAATGATACTGGAGTAGGTTGTCATGCCCTCCTCCAGGGGATCTTCCCAACCCAGGGATCGAACCCAGGTCTCCCACATTGCAGGTGATTCTTTACTATCTGAGTCACCAGGGAAGCCCAAGAATACTGGAGTGGGTAGCCTATCCCTTCTCCAGGGGATCTTCCAGACCCAGGAATCTAACTGGGATCTCCTTCATTGCAGGTGGATTCTTTACCAGCTGAGCTACCAGAAAGCCCACTAATATTTTACTATTAACTAAATACTTTATTTTATTTGGATTTTACCATTTTTTCCTTTAAATGTTTTTGTTTTTCTCTCAGAAAGCAATCCAGTCTAACATATGCCATTTAGTAATCTTGTCTCCTGTTTCCTCTGGTCTTTAATGGTTTCTCAGTCTTTGCTGTATTTGGTGGCCTTGACAGTTTTGAAGAGTGCCAATCAAATATTTTGTAGAGTTTCCTTCAGTTTGGTTTTGTCTGATATATCATTTCTCATGATTAGACTGGAGTTATGTACTGTCAGAAAGAATACTATAGAGATGATATGCGTTTTTTATCCCTTTGTATTAGGGGTACATGATATCCACATGACATCATTGGTCATGTTTCTTAGGTAGATAGACTTTGCTAGGTTTTTGTGCTATAAAGTTACTGGTCTTCCCTTTCCAGTTTCTTTTATTTAGAAATGAGTCACTAAGTCCAGCCCATACTCATTGGAAGTACAGGTATGAGAATTAAACTCTACCTCCATTTATGACAACTTTGTCTCTTTTCGTTTTATTTATTCAATAAATTTATTTTTTAAATAAATACAGATTCATGTATGTTTATTTTACAATTTAGATTATAATCCAATACTACATTTCCCCCTAACTTTAGCCATTAAGAGTTATTTCAAGATTTGCTCAGTATCTTCTTAATATGGCCAAATGGAGTTACTTTTTAAGCACTTTCTTTGTGATACTTCTAGGCCCTTGTTAAATTTGTACTGTTCAACTCTACCCTCAAGCAAGAAGCCCTGGTTTCTTGAAATGGAGAATGGTACTAGAAATCAAAATCTGACATTGGGTATAAAATGATTTTTTAAAAGAATATGGACAATAAGTACATTTGGTTAAGAAAGAAAAGTTGCAGTGGAGGAGACTAAAATAATAAAAGAAAATGGTACAACTGAAAATATAAACAATAGGTAATAGGAATTAATAGCAAAAATAGTTGGGGAGATATTAAGTAAAAGGCATCACTCATGTTTCTGATATTTAAGGGAAGAATGAGTGAGTCAGACATAGCTTGAAATGGAATTGATGGCAAGAAAGAAAACACATATGAAGTTTCCTTATATTTATTTTATTAATTAATTTCATTTCATTTTGGAAATTAGGTTCTATCCAAAACCACTGATATTGAATATGGGATTGAAGGCTTGACTTGATTAGAAAGAATTTTGGACAGTTGATGGAATGATTATGCTAAGTAGCAGGGGCTGTGTCCATTGAAGTTAGAAAAGCTAGCAGTCATATCAGTTTTTTGTTTCTCGAAGAATGCTCTGTAGGATGCAAGAAAAAGAAGGAAAAATGTGAATTTAACGGTGTGATTTTGGTAATGATAGATGATAAGTATATGAGACTGCAAAAGAAACATAGGTATATAGGACAGTCTTTGGGACTCTGTGGGAGAGGGTGAAGGTGGGATGATTTGGGAGAATGGCATTGTAGCATGTATATTATCATATGTGAAATGAATCACCAGTCGAGGTTCGATGCATGATACAGGATGCTTGGGGCTGGTGCATGGGGATGACCTGGAGGGAGGATATGGGGAAGAGGGAGGTGGGAGGGGGGTTCAAGAGGGGGAACACATGTACACCCGGGGCGGATTTGTGTCAATGTATGGCAAAACAACCAATATATTAATGTAAGGTAATGTGCCTCCAAT